>NC_081415.1:596298334-596598334 GCF_030272615.1 Cryptomeria japonica | reverse complement strand
GAGGAATATGTGCAGATGCGTTATCTAAGTATGAAAGGAAGAAGAGGTACAACTCAAATACCCTTCGTCTGGCATTTACCTTATCAAATATTCTCAATTATTATTATTTTTTTTAAAAAAATTTCTTTCGTTTGTTTTATATCGGAGTTAAGTTTGTTGTACTGTGCTTGTTTGCTGTTCCACCTGAGCAGATACACCTCAGAACTTCAGCGTTGGAAATAGGGACTCCATCAAGCTTCCTTCTATACTGGCGATATAATTAATAAGCAGATTCAGGGGTAAGTAGGAAACAAAATTCCTCCTGCATTTACCTCTACATCAAATCTTCCTTAACGTTTTTTATTTGGGTATCTTTTCCTTTGTTTGCTGCATGTATCAGCGTTTAGAGAAGTTTATTCTTTAAGGTGCTTAGCTAAATAGATTTTAATTGTCAATAAATGCTTGGTTAAGCTGTGTGATTTTTTTTCGCATGATTTTTGTATAAACATTTTGAATCATACTTTAAAAAGCAGATAGATAAAAAATAATATAAGAAGAAAATCTTTATTGAATAGGCCCCAAATAAATTAGAATGACAACTTAATTGCTTTCCTTGCCATGCACAAAGCAAGT
The DNA here is from genome assembly GCF_030272615.1 of Cryptomeria japonica. Taxonomy (NCBI): domain Eukaryota; kingdom Viridiplantae; phylum Streptophyta; class Pinopsida; order Cupressales; family Cupressaceae; genus Cryptomeria; species Cryptomeria japonica. Next base: position 596,597,722 of record NC_081415.1, on the reverse strand, counting down.
TATAATAGTATAGATTTTAATTGTCACTAAATGCTTGGTTAAGCTGTGTGAATGTTTTGGCATGATTTTTGTATAAACATTTTGCATCATACTTTAAAAAGCAGATAGATAAAAAATAATATAAGAAGAAAATCTTTATTGAATAGGCCCCAAATAAATTAGAATGACAACTTAATTGCTTTCCTTGCCATGTACAAAGCAAGTAATAATAGTATAGATTCATAGCCAGTCTAATTAATACGTGGGGTAATAAAACTGGATAATGTTTTAGATAGTGTCTCATGGAGGGGCTTAAGTTCTATTTTTTAGAAAAAGGTGATCCCATGAATTTTTTTTTTGTGATATGGGATTATTTGGAATCTTTTCTTAAAAATAAAACCCCTACTTTTTAGGCTTGTAAATTTGCGCTGGTGAAAATGGGGTGGGGTTGGAAATTGCCCCACCAGCTTAGGGATAGGGATATTATATTCATGAGACCACTAGCTTCCTTAAATTGTGGAGCTTAAATTTTTAAACTAAACTAAACTACAAAATTTACTAGACTGAGCATAATTTATTCTTCCATACTCTTAAATAAAAAAATAAAAGAACAATTTTAAAATTTAGAATACATATATTGAGCATAATGGATGCGTCAATCGTATAGATGTATATATATCAGACTTGTCAGAAGCTTTCAATCCACAGTCAATGGTAATTAATCCGCTGCCTTTACTTCACGCCACTTATAATGATATTTTATAGATATCACCAAATCCCTGATGTGAGGATAGAAATATTACAGCAAATTACTGCTCTAGGGTACGGGAAAAGATGCTCAAATCTCCGTTGATAATGAATGGTTTCTGCAGTGGGAGCCATTAAAGAAAAAAAATTCCTTCGTGAAGATTCTGATACAGACCCTTATTGCTTTAAACCAGCTGATAAAACAATTATAACAGCAAGAAAATAACAATAATAAAAACAAGGTCTGCGTTGCAGCCGGAGTCCCGACTCCCTGCCAAAGGCTGTAAAAATGTGGGCAAGGCAAATGCAATCGACATGCATAAAGTCAAATAGCTTAGGTAGTAACCATGTCCAGTACAGTCAGTCCTAGCAAACAAGAGCTTGAATACAGAAGTTGAAATGTGAAGAAAGCAAGAAACTTTCTTAATTTATATAGGAATTTTCCCGATCAACGTGAGGAGGATATTGAAATTCCATCATGTCAAAAATTCTGAACCCATTGCCAGGGACAATCCAGATTTTTTATTCATTTTTTTTCTCATGTATTTACAATGGATTACATAGTTGACCAAAAAGTGTAGATCATATTGCAAGTTTACTGAAGTGTCAATCGCAAAGAAAACTAAAGTCAACAGAAAACAGAACCGATTAAATTGATGAGTGACCCAAATATTAGAATTAGTTTTTAAGAAGTTAAAAAAGATGTCAAGCCCATAATTTTTTGGATACTTGGCTTGCTGCTTAAGAATGCAATGAACACATATGCAAGATGAAGGATATAATGACAAGATTGATGTTTTCAATTAAGAGCCTAGATATAAAGCTATATACGTAATTCAAGTGGAGACATATTGCCGAAGAAGTACATAGTGCATGCACAGGCTATCAAATCCATACTCTTAAAAAATGTAGTTTTCTATATTAAACTATCAATACAGACTCCGCAGAGTGAATTGGTTAAGTTTCAGCACCATTAATTATTGTATTCTTTCCAAAGTGGAATATTAAGTGATCTAGAGCATCCCGAGACCGATCCCATCTACGAAAATCACATTGAGTTGATTATTGTGGCTAAATCCTCAATGGGCAGAGGATCTATTGACAGTTTGCATAGAGACATATTTTAGTAGGAAAGCAAATACAACATGGTTTCGTGCAAGGAACATGCTTAAAAGAGAATCCAGGAGCTTCTTGCAATGCACTGGATATGATATCTCTAAGGTTTCTAGTTTAACTTGTTGCTGATAGTGCCCGAACTTCACATGGGCTGCCGCACCTACACTATCAGAACAGGGAAATAACGCAAAGATAATAGGCGCAGAAATAACATTCTTTTGCATACTAGAAATAACTTTCCTTGACCTTGTAGCATGTCCTCAATATTAGTAGACTGACTGGTTTTCAACACCCTTTGTCATAGCCGCTCCACTTTGCATGGGGTCATAGGACTGAGCTCCAGTATTAGTGTTTCACTTGCGTGAAGATGGCATTAGAAAACATTTGCTTTGGTATCATTTTAGTGAAAAGTTTTTGGTGTGCCCTGTTTTGCAGTTGCAAAGTAGTTCTAGTTGAAGCAATAAATTGAAACAAAAAATACATGCAAAAATCCAACACCAGCCATTGAAAAAAATAACCGAGCATTGATTAAGAAATAGTCTATAAAAATGAAGGGCTAGCATTGATTAAGAAATAGTCTATATCCAAGAGGAAGCATTGATATCTGTTGTGCCATGTTGATGTGATCATATAGTAGACTCTGAAAATAACAGAGCATGCAACGCATTTCCCTCAAGAAACCTAGACAGCAAACACCTGCAGTGTAACTTGTCATACAAATGGTTTAGGTAGAAACCGTGCCCAGTGTAGTGAGTCCTAGCAAACAAGGACTTGAATACAGAAGGTCAAATGCAAAGGAATTATACAAATAGCTTAGGTAGAAAGCGTGGAGCCTAGATGACTAAAACTGCTGTTAATATCATTAATATCAAAAAGGAGATTCAACTACATTCACACTGCATTCAATACAAACATGACTATTTGTTATTTTAATTGCATATGCACATTCATAATGAATAAAACCTTAAGCAGCTGCATGAGAACATGGATTACAAGAGTATATTTGAAAATATAAAATTTTATCAACAACAACAGCCACTTTAAAATTTGATTGACAAGCATTGGTGACCGTCAAATTAAAAGCTGTCCTTGTGCTTTATTGTTTCAAATCTTCCCTAGAATGCATTTCGGTTCGTTTTATTCATTGTTTATTCCATTTATCTAGTCCTGTTTCACACGTTCAGGGACGAGCAGAGGGTAGTGAAGAATGTGGCGAATCGTATAATGAAAGAAATGAACAAGGTGCCGTTAGAGGTTGCCAAGCATCCGGTGGGTCTGGATGTAGCTGTGCAAAAATTTGACACAACTGCAATTCAATCTGGTGACTCTATCCAACTTGTAGGTATCTGGGGCATGGGTGGCTCCGGAAAAACCACCCTCGCAAAGGAAATCTTCAACAAGAGATGCTCGGCCATGGACAGATCAAGTTTTCTTTTCGATCTTCGGGATGCTGCAGGGAGAGGGCTGTTGGTTGAGAAACAGAAAAAGCTTCTGGAAGACCTTGATGTGAAAGGCGTAACCTTTGACAATATACACGAAGGCAAAGGGATTCTTAAAAGCCGTTCGAGATCTATATCTGTCCTTATAGTTTTAGATGACGTGGATCGTGCAGACCAACTCGATGCTTTATTGCCAGCAAGGGAGACTCTTGGCCATGGAAGTTTGATTGTTGTTACCACACGTGAGTTGGATGTTCTTAAATCATGGCGCATCTCTGCCGTTTATGAAATGAAAGGTCTCAATCCTATTCATGCCAAGCAGCTCTTTTGTTGGCATGCATTCTTACAACCCTATCCACTGCCGGGATTCGAGGATCTCGTTGAGCAGTTCTTATACGCTTGTAATCAGCTGCCTTTGTCACTCGAGGTCTTAGGGGCACAGCTCTATGACAAATCTGACAAAGATTACTGGCAGTGTGTATTAGATAAATTGTCCAGAATATTGCCCAGGGACATCAATGAGCGGCTCCAAGTCAGCTACGATGCACTTGATGAAGAAGATAAAGAGATGTTCTTGGATACAGCTTGTTTCTTCATTGGGCAGAGGAAAAGTGTGGCCATTACTATATGGGACGGATCAGGATGGAGTGGAAAGCTCTGTTGGGAAAGGCTTTTCAACAAGTGCCTTGTTAAGGTGGACAAAAATGATTTTATAAGAATGCATGATCACTAGAGAGATTTGGGAAGGGACATTGCGAATCGACAGTCGCCATACCGTCTTTGGTCTCCAAAACAGAGTATCCAAATTCACCCTCAACAGGTGAAGTCAGTGCTTTCTTTCAAGGCTTTATTAATCATGGAACGGAACCACCCTTCTCTCTGAGCCAACCTTCCAACTAGTAATTCTATTGCTTTAATTTTTAATTTTATTTTCGACTTTTGACTGTATAGGAAGCAGTACAAATCCGAGAAATGGCAAATGCATTTGGCGACAACTGTTATCCCCGGCAAGGGAGGATCATAATACACACAAAACAAGGATCGCGTAGCCTCGTGCCCTGCTCGATTGGATTGAGATTTTTTGTTGGTGATGGAGATTTTATTAACCAGCAATATAGCGATCTATCAAGAGAACTGATCTGGCTTCAGTGTAAAGGATTTATGCACACAAATCTTCCATCGTGGCTTTCATTGGAAAAATTAAGAAGTTTAGTACTTGTTAACCCTCAAAGCATAAAAGATTTGTGGCAATGTGATGCGGATGTAAGTATTTTGCTTTATGATTCTTTGAAAAATGTTCTTCGGAATTTTAAGAAAAAACTGTCCTCTCTAAAATTGTATCGAAAAATGGCTGCAGGCTCCTTTGCAGTTAAGAGAGTTGGTTATTGGGGTAGATTATCCAAGCATCATCAGTTTGCGAGGATTTCCATCGTCAATATCATGTCTCAAGAATTTGAAAAAGATTTCAATAGGTCAGAATTATGCTAATTGGAATACATTAAGCAGCCTCCCAACAGAATTTTGTGATCTCCAATCGCTGGAGCACCTGGAGATAAAATGGTGTAGAAATTTGTCATCCTTGCCAACTAACTTTGGCGAGTTGAAAAATCTGCAACACCTAAATTTGAATCACTGCATCAATTTGAAGTTTTTGCCAGATGCTTTTAAGAAACTGACACTACTGGAATCTCTCTGTTTAAAGAACTGTAAAGAACTCACCATCAAGCCGGCGTTACACATTTTGGAAAACATGACAAAGCTCAGGTATCTGGATCTTGACGGATGCAGGAGATTGGAAGAGTTGCGCCTTCCAGAAGTGGTTTCCTTAATAAACCTCTATTTACAAGGAACCAGCTTGAAGGAACTGCCAGCCAACATTTTTCAACTAACCAGGTTAACCGAATTGGTGATTTCCTAACAACATTGCCAACCTCTATTGGATGCTTGTCCTCCTTAACCAGACTTGAAATTGAAAGATGTGCTAATTTGGAAACTTTGCCAAGCTCTATTGGGAGTTTGTCCTCCTTAACTACATTTAAGATCCAAAACTGTAAGAAGTTAAAATTTTTACCGGATTCTCTGGAGCATCTTAAAGTTTTAGGAGAGCTATATATATATCAGTCAGGAGTGCAGTGTTTGCCAAAAGCATTTATCCATCTTCAAAGTTTGACTATAGTTTTCAACCCAGTCAATGAGTTGAGTTTTGGGTCAGGGTGCATGCTCGAAAGGATAGATCTTTCAGGAACGAAGGTGTCCAAGATTTCAATTTCTAAAGATTGTTGTCCTGTCCTTGAGACTCTTCATCCTGCTTTTAACGAGGATTTGAGGGAATTGGAAACCCTGCCAACAACATTGAAGACCATAAATGTTAACTATTGTAAAGTCCCGAAGGATATAAGAGGTGTCTGTGGCCTGAAAAACCTTCAGAATCTGCAGATATACAGCTGTGCAGAGTTGGACGGACTTCCATGTTTTGCAGAATTAGTCTCTAGAATTGTTTAAGTTGAAAGGTAGCAGAAAAGTCAAGAAAATAGCAGGTCTACAAGAGTTGAGATCATTACGGGAGCTGAGCATAGAGTTAGATGAGCTTCCAATTTTCAGAGAGTTGACTTCTCTAAAAAGCTTTGAATTGGAAAACTGCAACAAATTGGAGAAGATAGAAAGTTTAAAACCTTTGAGATCACTGGAGAATCTCAAGATAAGTGATTGCCGAGAGTTGGAGGCTCTTCCAAGTCTTACAGAAATCATTACTCTAAAAGAATTTAAATTGGTAAAATGCCACAAATTGAAGAAGATAGAAGGTTTAGAATGTCCAAGATCATTGGAGATGCTCAAGATAGATGACTGTCCAGAATTAGAAGGGCTTCCAAATCTTGCAAAATCAACTTCTTTAGAGGAATTTGAATTGCAGAAGTGCCACAAATTGGAGAAGATTGAAGGCTTAGGAAGTTTGAGAGCACTGAAAACCCTGAAGATAACTGAGTGTCCAGAATTAAAGTGGCTTCCCTGTCTTGCACAATTAGCTTCTCTTGAAGAATTTGAATTACGAATGTGCCACAAATTGGAGAAGGTAGAAGGTTTAGAACGACTGAGGTCATTGGAGAAGTTGGAAGTATATACCCGCTGGAAAGCGCCGCGTATAGTAAGGCTTGGGCAGTGTGAGAGGTTGAAGTGGGTGGCAGTGGTAGCAAACGAAAGAGCAGTTGTTGAACCATTCTTCAGTAACACGCTGGTAATAGAAAATAGTTGAATTATGATTATGAAAAAATAATTTTTATTACGAGTCATCTGATTTTGTGCTGCTGTGCCTCTGTGAACAATGTGCAGCAATGGCCAAGGGAAGTGGTAATATGCACGAGGGCAGTTTTTGATGTGGGTTTGAAAAATTTCATTGAAATGCCAAACGCCTGTGTCCTTGACTACTCTGCCATGGTCGAAAGTCCAGCATATGGAGTGTTCCAGTTGAAACGGCCAGAGAGTTCCACCAATGCCATTCTGATATGTTTTACTATAGATTGTGTTTATCCTGATTTACACTTCAACATTAGCAGTGGTAGCGGCGGGCGTTGTTTTAATACCGATTTGTGTAAAGGAAAATGGGTATGGATTGGCGTCTTCACGGAGGCTTCCTCATGGCTTCCGGCTAACCAATACCGAATTTGGGGAACCATCAAGGATAAAGTTGACGTAAGAGTGGAAGAGGCATGGTTAGTGATTGGCGAAAAGAGAGGCATAATAGGGATTTTCCATAAGCTTTTGGAAAGGTAATAAGTGTGGAACTAGTTTTATTTCTAGAAAAGTTATTACCTTTAAAAAAACATATTTTTGAAGTTATCTTTTAAAATGTTATTTTTATATAGTTTGAGCTGGTTTTGTGGTGGAGAATTTGTGTTCCTGAAACAAGGTCACAAGTTCAAATTCTATTGGGATAAGATATGTATGCCTTGCTTGTAGCACAATTAAGGAGGTAAGGTATGAAGTAGAATTAAGTTATAAATAATAATAAATCTAAAATAGATCATTTAGATTAATAAGTAAGGATTTTATTTTCAATATAAATAAATATTCGTAATCTAGAAAAGGAATTGTATTAGATAGTAATGTATGAATCATGATTAAACTATTATGTCTGCTTTATAGCAAATTGATGTCACAAATATAGGTTTATATAACTTGTGATTATGTCTCTAGTTTATATTCTCAATTCTAACAGAAAATATAAGGTTTAGCAATCATTTCCTTCCATACTTTCTGTAAAGCGGAAAATCGCGAGCGAACCCCAAGTGTTCCCCCCACCACTCCAAAGAGAGGGAAAGGGGGTCACTAGGGGTGACGGTTTTCACTTAGGGGAGACTTTACATTCAAAAGAGGGGTTGAAACCCACAAGATCCAATCCCACACAATGCAAGATTGGATTCTAAATGAGTTTCAAGGGTTAAGACAGCAAGGCTACCCTCTTTTGTAAAGAATGTAGATAGAAGGATTAAGCTAGGAATGCATGAAAAGTGAGAAAGATTCACTTATAAACAGAGATAAGAATATAGGATGAAGCTGCGGACCTGGAATTAGCAGTAAAATGTTGAGACGACGCTCTGCTGCAAATTTGAGCGAAAGTTGATGGGACGATGGCGCCCGGCGTGCACACGGTCCTTCGAAAAATCCGTGAAACGAAGGGGGATCTGTTCGTCTCTGCACAAGGATTCCAGATCTTCAATTACAGTCGCATACCTGCAACCTACACATAGAAAAGCGGGGACGATTGGGGGGTTAGGGATTAGGGGTTTGCCCTTAGGTCAAACCCCGGTTTTGGAATTAACCAAGAAATGAGAATGTTGTAAATGTAAATGATTGTAATGTAAAACAAGTACTAGTACCTTGTTGTAAGAATGTTTGTATTCTTACATGTGAAGGTGTAGATGTTGTTGTATGTTGTATGTTGTATGTGGTATGTGATCTCCTCTTCAATGGTTGAATCCTTGTCTTGAATGCAACACCTAGCCTTGAATGGAGACTTAGAATGATCAATTGCTTGAAGGAATGCTTGAATGCTTGAATGCTTGAATGTTTGAGTATCGCTTTCGCCTTTTTTTCCATCTTACCAAAATGGGAGAGGAAATGTAGTTTATATACTTGCCAATTAGGGTTGATAGACTGATTTTTCCGACCTTAGGCTGACCTAGGAAGATTATTTTCCAATTTGCAAACATAAAGACCGGAGACCCAAAAGAGACCGGGCCCAAAAATAGGGCCAGGGACCAGGGCGTTGGGCGCCATGGTCCTAGGGGACCAGGGCGCTGGGCGCCCTAGTCCTGAAGGACCAGGGCGCTGGGCGCCATGGTCCCACCTCCAGGGACAGCAGGGTGCAAGGAGGATCAGGCCAGGGTGCTAAAAAATGCAGTTTTTGATGTCATGAACAAGTTTCGGGGTCTCCATTCAAGTTCGGTGTTGCGTCGCCATCGTGAAGACCCAAATGCGGTCGAAATTGCAAGTGTCGCAATTTTAGGACGCTACATTTAGCCCCCACTTTAGCGGGAGTATAAGCGTATGCTCATACTTCCGGTAAAGTACAAGGAAACAACATTGAAAGACTTTCACCACATCAAGGAGGCAAGACACACCAAGCCCCCAGTGGACTAAGGATCTTACGACTTCGATTGACAAAGTAAAAGGGAAGATCACGAGGGAGAACCGTGACTGTCAGTAGTAAGGTTCCCTCACTATGAGTCATGCAAGAGAAATACCAAAAATTTTCAAGGCAAAGCTAAGTTCGCCAAGAAATTCTCAAGTATCCTGAAGGGATAGACAAGGTGTATGCCCCCCTACGTTAAAGCGATCGCACACGCCTCAACGGGGGTGATTGCTTTAAGGTAGTGATACACATAAGAAATGAGAAGGGAAAGGAGCACGTTATCACAAAGATTTAGCCCCCAAGTGTGAGATAAACCCAAGGATAATAGACACAAAACACAAAGCATGAGGTGACTTTGCTTTCCTCGGGGTCAGTATGCTGTATGATAATTCATGTATATCATATGTATGTATGCATAATTGTTCTTCATTCCCCAATCAAGGAAGGTCACCTAGAAGAAGGGAACACGTGTCTTTTGAGTCAACATGAGAGAGACCAAAAGAGATCTCAATGCTTTGCATCGTCCTCATGTAGACAACACTAAGGACAACAAATAGAAGAATGAGAATAACACATAGAAGAAGTAACAAAAGAGAGGAGGAGAGAGTTTGCTATGCTAATGAAACTAGTCTAGCATGTCATCTACCCCCCGATCTTGCTGATCAATGTTTCGGGAAGGCAGGGAACACGCTAGAGGAGGAACATCCAACACAACAGATGGAGCTATCACAAGATCAAAACAAGGGCTATGTTCATGTTCCAAGCCACGTTGTTCTTGTCTAGGAGCTAGGATAAGTGCTTTAGAAAATTCATTAGATAAATGGTTATCAACATCAACATATTCATATTCACTATCAGAAGCAAGAGAAGTAACATTTTCATCATGAATAACATTTTCATCTATATCATCATCAAGATTTATAAAAATAGGATCTTTAACTCGCACAGGATCAAAACCATCATGCATCTTATGTTTAGGAGATTTTGGAGAAGATGGAATAATGCTTGTTGAAGGTGTTTTTGGAGATTGCAAAGTTTGGGAAGCAGCTGCCTGAACTCTAAGACGACGCTTTCGTCGACGTTCACACACAGAACGGTTTTGTCTAGTCTTAGTAGGAAGTGGAGAAGATTGAGGAGGAGGAATGTTCTCATCCTTATTATTTGGGTGTTTAGGTTGTGGTCTCTTAGGCTGGATAATAGGAGAAGAGGAAGGTCTCTTCTCTTTATAAAAGGAAGGAGGAGGAGCTGCTCCGTATAAAGGAGGAATATTTGGTTTAGGAAGGAGACCAAGTCCATCATGACGAGGAGGTATAGGTATGCTTTTAGAAAGTTTATTAGACATAGACATAGTCACATCCATAGGAATGGGTTGGGAATCTTCTTGAGGAAAGACATTAGTTTTATCTTTCAAAGGAAGAACTTCCTTCTCAAGAATGATAGGAATATCAAGTTTGGGTGTTCTAGGTTCACTTAGAGATAGGATCATATCTGTTTTCCACTTTTGATAAGACTTGAAAAGATGATCACTTCGCGGAGGAAGAGATTGGAATTGTTTAGGCCAAAAATAATCAATAGGAATGCTAGAAGTTCTTTCAGCTGGTTTAAAGAGACTATGATTGACAGTAACAACTTCACCATTATGGGGAAATTTCAAACATTTATGAATAGGAGAAGCAATAGCTTTCATGGAAGATAGCCAAGGATAGCCTAGCTTCACACGAAATTGTTCGGATGAAGGAATAATAGCAAAGTTCACATCAAGGGATTTGTTATGGACCTCAATAGGTAATGTAATAGAACCAATTGTAGGAGAAGAAAATGCATCAAATAATTTCACAATCACATCTGTTTTGTCATAGATCACTTGATTCAATTGTAAAGTAAAGAGAAATTATTCAGTAATAACATTAACCATGCAAGAAGGATCAATAAGCACTCCACGGCAAGGTGTATTCTTGACTTTTGCAACTATGTATAAAGGACCATCAGGTGCCCTGATAGTTTCACTAGAATCAAATGTGATGGAAGGTTCTTTAGGGTTTTCTTGTTGCTCTACAAAGTTAATCACATTCGGAGTCATAGACACAAGACCATCAGATGAGAAAGAGGAATCATTAGTCTCAATCACATTAGAGGTATGAGAAGGTAATGGATCAGTAAAAATTTTAAGATTTTGGTTAGGAGGAGCTACAGATGTGTTGCCTTTATCATTCACTCCCGAAACAAAGATAGTATTATTATCAATCAAATCTTGAATTTTACCCTTTAAAGCAAAACATTTTTCAGTATCATGTCCAAGTTGACGATGAAATTGACAAAAAGATTTGTTATCAAAATAGGGTGAATTAATCTTTGCAGGATCTATTTGCTTTATAGGAGGGAGAGTAAGCACATTTTGTTCCAATAACTTATTCATAATACTATGCAATGATTCATTCAAAGGAGTAAACTTTCTTTCTTTCTTGAAAAACTTAGAAATAGGAGGCACACCCGATGCTGCATTCACATTGTTATTGATGATGTTTTCATTGAATTTAATGGACTCTCTGTTCGGTTTAAACTTCCCAAATGGTTGTTGACTACTATCACCCTTATCACTCGGAGCCATAGGATTTGCTTGTTCCATTTGACTCACAGTCAGTTGATAATTGTGAAGAGTTGCACACAACTGTTGGAAAGAAATAAACTCAGAAAACAGAAGTTTTTCTCTAATGGCTTTTTTGTAAATTAGAAATAAAGATTCTTTGAATATCATTGTCAGGCACTGGAAAAGAAATTTGAGCACACAAATGCTTATATCTACCAATGAAATCAGTCACTTTTTCTTTAACACCTTGTTTACAATGCATTAAATCAATCAAAGTAACTTTAGGACTTATATTGTTTTGAAATTGTTGAATAAAAGCATTTGCAAGTTGTTCGAAAGAAGTAATAGAATAAGAAGGCAATGAGCAATACCATTGTAGGGCTTTATCTCTTAACGTTCTAGTAAACAGTTTTGCAAGCAACCTTTGGTCATAAGCGAAATCGGTACATATTGTTTGAAAAGTCTTAACATGTGTTAGAGGATCACCTTTACCATTATAAAGCTCCAAATGCGGGATTTCAACATGTTTAGGAGGGATAGCTCGAACAATGTCAAGAGAAAGTGGGCTCGCAACATCAAATGTGGGCACACTAACCTTAGATTGATTCATAGAGGCAATTTGTTGCTGTAAAGAAGAGACAGTTTGTGCAAGATTGTTAATGGTCGCTTCAGTCGAAGAATTCATATTAGACGTGTTAGATTGAGATGGAGGTATTGATTGAGAGTAAGGTGGTGGGACACTATGATAGTTAGTCATAGGAGATGATTGGAAAGGAGGAACACTACAAGGAGGAATGGAATGGTTAAATGAATTTCCCCCTTGCACCAGGTTCATTTGTGGAGATATAATAGGAGCACTCATTGAAGGAATGAATGAAGAAGTTGGATTGAATGAAGGAAGAGGGTTAATTGAAGAGGAAGGATTGCCCCCATGACTGGTGATCATAGGCGGAATGTCTTGTATAGAAGTAGTCATTATGTTTGATGTAAAAGTAGGTATGCTAGCAATAGAAGTTGTCAAAGGAATAGAATGATTAACTTGAGTAGGAGGTTGTGTATAACCTAAAGTTTTAGCACAACTCTTCATAGGCATCACATTCGAATCCACAATGTGTGCAATACCACGCAAAATATCAATTCCATTCTTATCACTTTGAACCATACGTTTTAGGCCCTCAATTAATGAAAGAGCTTGACTATCGGGATACTCTTGAGACATCCATTGCTGAAAATCATCAAATTGGTTATCCAATTTTGAAAGTTGTTCTACAGAAACCTCATGGAGAGCTTCTTCATCATTAGGAGGATTAGAGGAATTACCCGTGTCCTCGTTAAAAAGGCCATTCAAATTAGGCTCCATCTCCTCAGTAATTAAACCTTGGAAAGACTTAATTCTATGGCTTCGTCTAACGGGAATAGTGTAAGTAGGGCTTATTGTTGTAAAACTCATGCACTAGAGAGGGAGAGAAGATTTTGAATTTAGAGGTAGCAAATTTCAATAAAATCAGCCAATCTCCTAGATTTAGGCTATTAAATGCAATCACGACAATCTCCCAAAATTTCAGAAAAAATGTCAGGGACTGTGGCGCTCGGGGTGCACACGGTCCTCGCAACTTTTTTTGAAATTTTCAAGGATGAAAGTTATGATGATTTTAAAGCTAATCTGAAAAAATTGAGTGATTTTACGATCTGTAGATAGGCCAAATTAAAGTTGCAATCTCAAAATTGAACCCTACCAAGATTGTTGAAAAATGCAAAATTTGAATTTTGAAAAAGAGATGGAAACTAAAATTTTGAATTTTATGATTTTAGAGGGAATACCAATAGCAATGCAAGTTTTGAGATTTAAAAGTTGACTCAATTTCATGCAAAATTCAATTTTGAAAGCGGAAATCAAAGTTGGTGTAATTAAACACTTAATTTCAAAAGTCACAAATTGCAAGAATTTGAATAAAGCACTGAAATTTTGAATGAATGTCGACACACTTTTCAGATTTAGGACAGTAAGAACACAATTTTGACACAAAATTTCAATTTCAACAATTTTTTGAATGATTAGAAGCCTTAATCCAAACAATCACTAGACCAACTTTGACTTTAATTTTGAAAGTGTTGTAATTGATAAAATCAGCCAAAATTCTGGATTTTAGCAGAAAAATACAGTAAGATCTAGCTCCTGAAATTTCGAAAAAAATGTCAGGGACGATGGCACTCGGGGTGCACACGGTCCTCGCAACTTTTTCCCAAATTTTCAGGGATGAAAGATATTATGATTTTGTTGCGGAATCCAAAGTTACAGCCGATTTGGAAGTGTTTTGATCAGTGAAATTGTTGGTCAAAGGTTGAATCAAGAGGGTTTTAAAAATTAGGGTTTTGACACTTAACCACTTAATTTTCAGAATTAAAGCACAAATATGGATTGATAATTTGCAGTAGAAGGGTAGATCTGAAACAAGCATTAACATTTAGACATTTCACAAGCTTAATTACTAAAAAGAAAATTTAGGGTTTTCATGTAATTAACCTCTAAAATTTGCAAAAGATCAAACATGGAAATGTCATTAAGGAAGCAAATTTTCAGATCTAACCATGAATAATCAGAAAGGATGTTCACGTTGGGTTCACCAAAATGTAAAGCGGAAAATCACGATCGAACCCCAAGTGTTCCCCCCACCACTCCAAAGAGAGGGAAAGGGGGTCACTAGGGTTGACGGTTTTCACTTAGGGGAGACTTTACATTCAAAAGAGGGGTTGAAACCCACAAGATCCAATCCCACACAATGCAAGATTGGATTCTAAATGAGTTTCAAGGGTTAAGACAGCAAGGCTACCCTCTTTTGTAAAGAATGTAGATAGAAGGATTAAGCTAGGAATGCATGAAAAGTGAGAAAGATTCACTTATAAACAGAGATAAGAATATAGGATGAAGCTGCGGACCTGGAATTAGCAGTAAAATGTCGAGACGACGCTCTGCTGCAAATTTGAGCGAAAGTTGATGGGACGATGGCGCCCGGCGTGCACACGGTCCTTCGAAAAATCCGTGAAACGAAGGGGGATCTGTTCGTCTCTGCACAAGGATTCCAGATCTTCAATTACAGCCGCGTACCTGCAACCTACACATAGAAAAGTGGGGACTATTGGGGGGTTAGGGATTAGGGGTTTGCCCTTAGGTCAAACCCCAGTTTTGGAATTAACCAAGAAATGAGAATGCTGTAAATGTAAATGATTGTAATGTAAAACAAATACTAGTACCTTGTTGTAAGAATGTTTGTATTCTTACATGTGAAGGTGTAGATGTTGTTGTATGTTGTATGTTGTATGTGGTATGTGATCTCCTCTTCAATGGTTGAATCCTTGTCTTGAATGCAACACCTAGCCTTGAATGGAGACTTAGAATGATCAATTGCTTGAAGGAATGCTTGAATGCTTGAATGCTTGAATGCTTGAATGTTTGAGTATCGCTTCCGCCTTTTTTTCCATCTTACCAAAATGGGAGAGGAAATGTAGTTTATATACTTGCCAATTAGGGTTGATAGACTGATTTTTCCGACCTTAGGCCAACCTAGGAAGATTATTTTCCAATTTGCAAACATAAAGACCCAAGACCCAAAAGAGACCAGGCCTAAAAATAGGGCCAGGGACTAGGGCGCTGGGCACCATGGTCCCACCTCTAGGGATAGCAAGGTGCAAGGAGGATCAGGCCAGGGTGCTGAAAAATGCAGTTTTTGATGTCATGAACAAGTTTCGGGGTCTCCATTTAGGTTCGGTGTTGCGTCGCCATCGTGAAGACCCAAATGCGATCGAAATTTCAAGTGTCACAATTTTAGGATGCTACACTTTCTATTAGAATTAAGAAATGCCTTAACAAACAACAAACTTCCAATCATACACATAAACCCTAGAATGATTCCTAGATGTTTCATATGCTTTAAATTGTATTTAATGAATTGAATCCATATAATTAACAATTGACTCTAATGTGGAGAATTTTCTTTGAATGTGAATGCCCTCGTGTCTTGCATGATATGTGTATAACACAAATGAATTTTCTTTAATATGTGAACATAACACCAACTCATTAATATTTGTGCATAGTTAGCCTATGACCGAAAGACAATTGGGGTTAGTTGGCTAAAATGAATGATTCAAGTTTGCAATCAATTAGCCCAAGATTGTGAGTGCAAGCATGACCTCAGACATGTAGACATAACTTGGGTTTGATAACCAAGATAGATTGGGTGTTTAGGGAATCAAATGATGGATTGCTATCAAATGGATAATCATAATTAAATAAGTTGACTAGATTTGTATGCATAAAGTTTCAAAATGAACAAAAAAATTTGTAAGTTTAGGTGTACGCAAGGCTAGGTAATCGAACTTGACATCCCACAAATATATGCCACTTATATAAATATGCCAAAGCATAGCCCTAGACAAGACACAAAAGTAAATGAGAAAATGCATCAAAGATGTATTTTTCACCATTACAATACTTCATAGTGATTAATGATTTTTAAATGTTTAAATATTTTTGGATAGGATGATTCCATAAACATCAAGTTTTGGTTGGAGTTATACATGTGAAATATTGCTATTTATTAAAAAGGAAAATGAAAATGAGGTATTGTGAAAATTGATTATGGTGATGCTTCTATAAGATATATGAGCTAATTTTTTCTGCTATTATTTTTTCCAGTTTCTATGTGTATGATTATACATTTAATACAAGTAAATGGTTGTTTAAAATGCAAATACATTTAGATAGATAAATTTTATATTATTTATTTATTTTAGGCTAGGTTACATAAATATGAATTATGAACATTTTATAGGCAAACACATGAAAAGAGACAAGTCTAATGAAATATGACCAACATTTTAGCACTATTATAAAGTATAAGAGTAAAAAAAAAATCATATAAATAGTAATAAAAATAGTTTTATAATTATTTCAAAATTTTATTTTATTTTTATTTCAAAATATATAAAATGTAAAATTTAATTATTCATATAAATAATTTTTATATTTAATATTAATGTACGATTAAATTAATTATTATTACATTATGATTTTTTTAATTGATGGTTAAATATTATAAAGCTTATAAGAGAAAAAATCATATAAACATTTTTTAACAAAAGTTATATAATCTTATAGAATAATATTTTATTAGATTGAAATGTTTTTCTTATATTGTCCTTCGATTCTAACCTCATTCTACTTATCTCCTCTACTATAAAGGATCCATAGGAAATGTCCAAAGCAATGTGAAATAGTTGCATAACATCAAAATTAAAATTTAATTGGCATGTGGACCCATCATTTTTTAATTTTGTTTTGACAACTAATCTTTAATTCCAAAATAGTTTGAGTTGGAGGAAACTTATATTCTTCAAGTCACTTTGGCATTTGTGCATCCTTACTTAGGTTGTGGCTCTACCATTTTTTATTAACTACTCTTTTTTGCATTATTTATTGTTGTTAAGGATTTTTCTTTGGAGGTGTTTTTGAATTGAGCAAGCATCCACAATGATCATTGTATTGACACTTAAATTTGTCCACGTTTAATCTAACTCAATTTTATCGTTTGGTCATTCATTAACTAAATGTTAATCATTTAGTTTAACCTTAATATTTATTCTTTTTTTTTTCTTTTTTTTGTAGTTGCCCTATTCCTTTGACCTCCTAAAACTTCAATGAGGTATGACCCTGTGAGAAAAAAGATGTGAGTGAATAAAAGACTAAGGAAACAAATTTTCAACCTACGCTACACAATAAATCAAGCTTACACTCATGATTAGGATACTAAAAAGGAAACTAAATAAGTAAATAACAAAAGCAATAAAAGAGCAAACTCAAGTCTCCTTTGATTTGTTTGTCCTCTGTTTTGATGTGTGCTTGCTTCTACGTCTCCAAAGGTTCTTGAAAATGCTCCATGATCATGCAATTATGGGATTTATGCTAATGGTTGATGCAAAAGTGGATGAAGAAAGTGATTAAATTGACATTATAATGATGCTATGCAAGTGTGAGTGATGATTAATGAAGAAAAATGAATGGGTTAAAATAAGCATGAATGAGTGAATGAGGAGGCTTAAAAATATGCCACATGTCCGACTTGAGGAAAATTGGCAATGCTAGAGATGACACATGTCCTTTCAAAATCCAAGTGTCATTGCCCAAGATGGCAAGTGTAAAAAGAGACACGTGTCCATTTGGGAAAGAAACACCCAAATAAATTTGATTCTTTTCAAAATATTTGAAAAATAGGAAATGTGCACACATGTGACAAGGGTGATTGAAAGGATAGGGTTGGTTAGTGGACTAGGCTTAGGAGATGGGTTAAAAAGGGGGTTAAAATTAGGAGTCATGTGCTCTAATTGAATTATTTGATTTAAATATAATGGCTAGGAGAAAAAAGTGGATATGAATAAAATAAAATAAACATATTTATTTTATTTAATAGAAGAAGGGTAGGGGAATTAATCAATTAAAATGTTCAATGTGACACATTAATTAATTAATTGGACATGGCTTGATATATTGAATTAATTTAGCCAAAGGGGATGCAATATTCACTTAAATAATATTAATTATTCAATTAATATATGTGACCAAAGGTATTAAATTCGATTAAATTATTAATCAAATTTAAGTGTCTACATTTTGCCCCGCTTTGTGGTGACACTAGAGTAATGCAAAGAAAATAAGACGTTGATAATAGGAAGAAATAGGATTGAGAAGATGGCCCAGACAAGATTGACGACAACGAAGGGGCGACAAGATGAAGGACAAGTTAGTGATGCCCCTCGAGAGGGTGCACGGGAAATGGAGGATCAAATGACATCTCAAAAGAAACATTGCCCCAGTGGAGAGGATGGTAGGCAACACAAAACAAAGCCTAGGGGTGAAAAGAATTAGACAAATGCAATGCAAGAGAGGATATACATGAAGTGATCATGGACAAGAGCAACCTTGAAAATGGGTTTCTATGTAGCAAGCACTTATTTTGATTTAGTATTGTATATGAGGCACTAGGGTGTGAGGAACCAAGGTGATATCACAACCAATGCATGGAATGACACAACAAACAAACACACAAAAGGTTACTCTAATATCACATAGAGTCACAGAGGAATATAAGGGAAGTAATACTAGAAAAACCATAGGCAAAAGATATGCCCCAGTGTAACATGAGATAATTGAGACCTCATGGGGGAACAACATGGGACACATCAAGAAAACACATGCAGACAAGGGAAAGCAAGACCATGCCCCTGTTAGCATTTCACAAAGGGAGATTGTTGGCATTCCAGTAAGTTTGTTGGTATGAGGATATTGAGAAGGTTGTTGAAGATTGTGGATATAACTGAGAAATGATGATTACTGTCTTAATAATATTACTTTGTCATTGATGTCAAGCAATTGATTTTCTGATTCAGTATGATGTTGCCATATCTTAATGAGTATGTTTCGATAAGTATAAAGATGTCGGTAAGTGACACAGAAAGAATGAAGGGGAGTAATAAGTTATTCAATGGGCAACTATTGCCGAGTTAGACAATGATGAGATTTTGTTGTTTTGATTATTGTGATATCCTGTATATACAAGTATTCTAAGAATGAGAAAAAATTTCATTCATTAGATGAGTTAAGGTTTGATATTGTTCTATGTTACCGAGCATGAAGCTAGTCGGTAAACACCAAGGTTATCGATATTGGTTAAAGAAGGCAGAATATCTATCGAGTAAAGGTTTAGTATTTACCGAGTAACAACCGATTAATAACAGAATGCATTGGATGGATAAAAGCATTATTAAATGAAGGATTCCAATGAGATGGAGATGTATAGATGATTGGTATGTCGTGCAAGAAGTTTGTTGAAGATCTATGACAATGAAAATACAGGAGTTAGATCTACAACGCAGATTGAACGGTCATAACCTAGCACAAGTTCCAAGGAAGGAATACAAGTTCCAAGGCGAGATAAAACATTTTCAGATCAAAGGATACAATGAACCTAGTCAAGTGTGAAGATCTGATGGCTAAGATTGATCATGGGAAATGTGATCAAGGAGATTAAGCGGTTAGAAATTGTTTATAAATAAGAAATTGTTGATGAACAATATATGCGGGCAAATAGAAGAACAGTGATACTACAGTAGTGATCACCGAGCAAAAAAGATTGAATATCTGATTAAAGAACAGATTGATAAGCCCAGCAAGGAGCAAGATAAGTCTTATGACATGATTATTTTGAGCACATAGAGTCTGCTTTAGCATTTCAGATGTGAAGTTGTAGATATATTTTATACTGTTATTTATTTTGTAAGTGACAGGAAATCTCTTAACCGAGTGGACCTAACAGTCTTATTTGTAAATCCTCTAACAAGGTAACATTCTGAATGAGTGTTTGAAATCCTTTGACAAGGTCACTTCTAACAAAGTGCAAGATTCTAACAAGTCTGAGGGAAATCCCTTAACCGGGTCACATCTAGCAATGTGTTTATGTAATCTGTAACGGGATTGGCTTTTAACCGAGCATACTTTAGAAGGGTATATTTCTTAGTGGATCCGAAATCCCACAGTGGTTTTTCCCTATTTGGGTTTCCATGTTAAATCTGGTGTCAAATGTGTTATGATGTTTTAAGTGTATCTATTTATGAGTTTGAATGATTTACAGTCATAGTTGCATATCACTAAAGGCTACTGAGGTTGAATCTGATGAATACATTGATTATTGAGTTTTTATGATTCACCCCCCTTCTCATCTTACTAACAGCCCCTAGTTTCATCACTCATAGCACACCATGATATAGAATAACCATGGCGACCTTGAGGAGATAAAAGGAAGGAGCTCAATTAAAGATAAACAAAGATAAAAAAGAATCAATGCCAACATGAGTGTTGTAAACATCTTTTGCCAAAAGGATAACTAACAGATTGGATTTGATGCTATCTGACTTGAGGAAGGATACATCCTGTGCAAAATGATGATTGGATGAAAGATAAAAAAGACTTGACGAGAAAATATATTTGGGATGATCAATATGACAAAGACACTCTAGGACAATTGTCGAAGGATTAGCTGAAGGGACATGATCTTGATGACGCATGATCAATGTTTATAGACAACCGACATGGCAACTGCTAAGCACACTAAGGATGAGACCAAAGGACACATATGTACAAGTGGACCTAGATGAAGACACATGATCGACACTATGTACAAGACACTATTTACAAGATGTACAAGAGTTATGAATGATGGATGAGGACCTAGAGACAAACTTGATGTTGCCCTAGTCAAGATGAAAAGACATGAGAGATTTATTGTTGATGGGGTGTTGTTGATGTAGGAACGATATATCCCTAAAATAACCCAAAGATTGGGAATGATGCATCTTCATGATGTCGATTGGATTGCGATCAAGGCTTGTAGCAAGGTTGGGAACACGCCCATGTATATGATTGGTGTTTCGACTCTGGATAGTTGAAGAAGATGAATAGGATTTGCATGTGATGGTGGATTGCGAGGAGTAGATGGATTGATTGGATGGATGGCATTAGATTGTGTAAGGGTAGCCTAGAGCTAGATACCAATGATAAGGGAAAGGATGGAGGATATAATGAAAAGGATTTGGAGATGGAAGCATTATGGATGTGGTTAGGGGATGAAAGGATAAGGGAGGAAGGGGTGAAGGTAGATGAGGATTGGGAGAGGAACATGTTTATATGGATGAAGGGATGAACGAATTGGGAGATAAGGTCCCCAGGGACTATGTCACAAAGATGCCCTCTTTAGGATATGTCATTTGTGATCAAGCATTAGGAGGGGTATGATAGGATGAGTGGTAGGATGATATAAAATTGCAGGAAGTGGATGGAAGATAGGGTGATGGGTAGATAAGGACTATGAAGGTATGTGTTGGTTCCTTATAAAGACCTAGTAATAAAGATTCATTTCCTTGACCAAAGGGGTTCAATTGTCTATTATCATTGGACTATTAACTCATTAATAAGGAATTCATTCAATTGTCAACCTAGGAATGTATACTTGAAACAGGTCTGCACTATATGTGCACCAAGAGACCCATGAGGAATACTAACTCAAACTTAAAGAAGCTAAACAAGGAATTAATGGAAAGAATTAGATTATAATATTAGTTCTACTAACATCAATTTAACCTACTTAACATAAATCTTGTAACTTTATGCAGGAAATAAACTAACCAACTGGTAACTATAAACTCTGTTTTTCCTTTGGTTGCAGGAATAGTCATGGAATGAAGTTTCTGTGGCTGCATGATAGTCAACAAAAAGGATTCTAAATAGTAAACATAAGCTCGATAGTAAACTTACTTAGCAAAACATAGAAGTGAATGGATGTGGATGCTCCCCAAGTGGCCCCCCTTAGTTGAGCCTCCAAAACCTTAACCAAATCTAAAGATTATGACAACATCACATACACATTGAAATTCTGAACAACAAAGATGGCAAAACTGAAATCTCTTGTTATTTCTAATTGTGAAACAAAGTACACTCGGTGCTCAAGTAAAATAAAATTGCATTACATACTCCATCCTTAACTGATGGATTTATAGGAAATTTAATACCTAACTAACTACACAACCGATCCACTCCCAACAAACCAGGAGGATGATTTTTATTAGAAATAAAAGCATAGAAGGGTGAATCATTCTAAGACTTAGTCTAATGCACAAATATAGGCCAAGGCATCCTCTAGATCTCCTCAACAGACCGACAGATGTTCTGAAACAATAACTACATTAACCGCAACTGAGAGCTCTGTCAGAGTCATCAACTGTCGGCTTAACTAGTTCAGTAGTCCTATTTGAGTAGGACTGTAACTCTTTGAAACAACAACCAATGTCTCTTTGTTGACTTAATCTCTCCTCCAGCTGCATACATAGAAGTTAATATGTACAATACATATTCGAATAGTATTACTTCTAACCAATAATTAATCAAGCATTTCCATATCATTAAAAGAGATTTATCATATCATTTATAAGATTGTTTAATAGATGACAAAGTTCATAGTTTTAAACACAAAAGGGCTTATATCCATCACAACTGGAATGTCTAAGTCACAAAATGAAAAATCTAACATAACATGTCCATATAAAATAACCAAAAAGGCTACTCATCATTTCCCTCCAGCCTAACTAATACTTGTCCTCAAGCATTTGCATGTTCTTCAAATACTTCATTTCTAAAATTAGTTTTTGTCTCCCCTGTAGCCAGAACATATGGATCCCAATAAAACCCCTAACTTCCTTCTATTTCTTTCCAAAAGGCATCCTTAGCCTCTTTGTCATATGCCTGGAGGTTCTTCTACTTTGGAACAAGATATAGTAAAAGTGGAGGGTGAAATGTGAGAGGAATCCACCTTTCCTGCAATGAGCTTCCCAACTGGATGTACTTGATTGTCCTTTTTAACATTGCATGGTAGTTCTACATAGAGTGTGGTTTCTACCTTGAACTCATCTGGAAACCCATTCCATCCCTGAGAAAGGTATCCAAACACTAGGTGTGCTGAAGTCTTAACCACTGCTTCATACTCTT
Source organism: Cryptomeria japonica (assembly GCF_030272615.1). Classification (NCBI taxonomy): domain Eukaryota; kingdom Viridiplantae; phylum Streptophyta; class Pinopsida; order Cupressales; family Cupressaceae; genus Cryptomeria; species Cryptomeria japonica. The sequence goes on along the minus strand of NC_081415.1, from coordinate 596,574,635 downwards.
TGTACACTTGTTCCCTTTTTGTCAAAACAGGGTCTCTGTTCTTGTTGTCACTTAAAATATGATTCCATTGGTAAAATACGTTGTCTGAGAAGGATGTCTCAGCTCTTAATTCCAGATCCTTGTATTACCTAAACTGTTGCCCCCAACTATTCTAATTCTGGATGTAAGACATGAATGCTTGAGATAAACATCACTGATGTATAACAAAGGGTTCCAATGAGTGTCAATTAGAACTACATAATTATGCAGATATAACTCACAAAGCAAGTTTTTGAAATTAGAATGTAAAGTCTCATATGCACATATAAACTCTCTTGAGGTTAGCAGAGAAGAACATAAACCAAAAAAATATCTTGATAACTGATAAGAAAGATATAATTCTTTCAATTACAAAGAATATATTCTAGGAGGGGGTCGACATTGCACAATTTGGGGAACTAACTCCATGACTGAGACCCCATACTGGTTTTCAATTTCAGAATTTCCTTATCTCTCTTATCAATTTCTTTTTGCCCCCTTTTCTTTTTTTTTTTCCAAGTTTTTCATTCCTCTTGAATGGTTTGGTACATTTGATACAACAATTCTAGCCAGATGAATGTTGGAGGATTTGGTAAGTGTATCTTTATTTTTTCTTGACTTGCAGAAGCCATCTATTCTGCAGTGTCTGCAAGCTTATTCAAACCAATCATTCCTTCTATTCCTACTTGACTACCATCTTGTAATGGTACATTCATATTAATAGTTAGGTTTATCGGGCCCTTTCCCCTTTCATGCCTACATTCTATGTTGAAAAATCACGAGGTGGGGATGAAGGAGTTTGAACTCTGGAAGGTGATTTGTTGTACATCAACCTTACTAGTTTTTCTACAGAGTCATTATCTGACTCAATGTCACTTTCTATAATCACCTGCTGAGGAACTACCTTGGCTTTTCCTTTGGCTTCACCCTGATTCCGATTACTACTCCTCAAAGGAAAATCAGAGGGTTCAGAGAACATTATTTTTTATTTTGCTGCAGGAGGAACTACATGTGAGGGTTTTGCTTTCTTCACTTTAGGCCTCGAGGGACTATTTTCTTCAACACCAGACACCATTTACATAGGAATTTCTTTCTATTCCTTGGGTTCATCCTTCAATGGTATTTTGTCCTTCACAGGCTTCTTTTGCTTTTTAGAAGCAGGGGTTAAGGATACTAGGGTTCTTGCTTCCATTCTATTATCAGGGTTTGAAGAAGACGATTCTGCAACAAGCTTCCTCAACTTTTCCTTTCTAGAAGAAGAAGGTTGAGACACAGACCCTACATTTTGAACTTGTTCCCCTTTAAGAAAATTATCCCAAGACAGCCTAGGGTTTATTTCCTGCACACTTCTTTCTAGTAATAACTTGATTAAACAATAGTGAGACACATAATTCTCCCTACCTTTTTGTGTCTCTAAAGACATCTTCCTTAGCATGTGGTACAAAACACTCAAAACGTTCATGTGTCTTCCATGGAAAAGATGAGAAAGAAGCTTGAAATGTACAACATGTAGAAGAGATTGTCGACCTTCACAGGTAATGTATTTGATAATATACACCGCTACAAAAGTCCAGTTTGGATACAGATATCTCCTACTTGTCCCTTGCTTGGAATTCACTAATGGAGGATCCCTAGGAAGTGTAAATATAGCTCTGGCTGATCTTGCATCAAAAGTGTCCAAATTGTCTCCCCAACTATAGGAAGACCAATTACCTCGACAATTTGTTCTTTCATGGCTATTATCTTAACCCCTCTTACCATGGTTTCCCCTTCTCAAAATATGGATGCAAACTCATGAGCTAAAACATAATCAAGACCGTTGAGCTTAAAAAAATAATCCAATGGATTTCTAAGTTGTGACCCTTGGTCTTCCAATTGTTGTTTCAAGTTTGGTGCTCGTAAGGAGCTTGTATTTGTGCTTGAAAGGAGATAGTATTTGTAATAAGTTTGCTTGAAAGGAGCTAGTATTTGTAATAAGTTTGTAACATGGATGCTCGAATGAGAAAAAATGAGCTTTATGAACTATCCTTTATAGAAAAAATAAATAATCCAACCATTCAGAGGCTTGAAATACCAATGCATAGTCTACATCTGAAAGAATAAGCTCATGGTCTATTGGTTCATTCCTGGTTGGCGGTCCTCCCATTTTCTGTAGACTCTACCAATCTTTCTACATAGAGAAATTCCCTTTCTTATGAAGTTCTAGCAATTTCCTAACTTGTTAACCACAACCTTCACATATTTTGGAGCTAATTATAGCACCTTCATCGTCACACGTTGAAATTGACGAAGACAGGGTGACAAGAAAGATAGTTCGTGGGGAAAATCATGACTCAAGGCTTCTTACCTCTCCTCTCAAGTAGTCTTATGTTGACAATTGTCACCATTTCATTGGTGAGAATTGAAAACATGGATTGATAGCTTTCAATCCTAACCCTTGATTAGATCCTTCAATCCTGACCATCCATTGACCTGTTTCTTCTATAAATAGAGCCCTCATTCTTCCATTTCTAGGATCCAAGTCTTTAGCATCATACTTAAACTTAATTTTAACAAGCATTTAGCCTCTCTTTGCAATAGAAATTAATCTAATAAGCATTTTAGAATATTTCTATTATCATTAGCTTAAATCACATAACTAGTATATTATGTTAGGATAGTATTTTTACTAACCTTGTCATCTTATCATCTAGTTTAGTTCATTTACTAAAATCATGCATAAATAGGATGCATTCATATTAAATACGATCAAAATCATCCCTCGTTCTTGCATTCATCATCTCTAAGTCACTTTTCTCAGTGATCTGAGAGCAAAGGCATTGGCTTGAGGGACCTTGTGAGATAGAGAACCATGGAACACTCCTTGGGAAGTTGAGCCATTCCTCATGGCTCCATAACTTGCATCAAGAGTCTCATGGGTGTGTGGGCAAGTCCTTGAAATATTTTCACATACTGGATTTCATCGAACCTCTTTTCCCGCATACATTTCTGGCGCCCACTGTGGGGCATAACCCCATTAATCAAATCGGTTTTTGAATTTGACCACTTTTGTAGGTACGCAAGAAACAAGAATCGTCGTGTAGGGAACGTTTCTTAGCATATCTGGTTAACATTCCAACGCATCCGATATACTGTTCGGCACGTAGGACTCATATCCTAGTGCATGGAGATCCTCACTTAGCGCATAGCATTCTTAAAATTTTTCTTGTAGGTTTCGGCGTGGGAACTTAATAGTATAGCGCATTTGGAAAATAACTCAGCACGTCGGGTCTGTCCAATAGCGTATCAGGGTCATTCTGTGGCGCATATAGTTTTTTCTGTAGTGCATCACAAACAAAAGACAAAATTTACTTTGTAATCGAGATCAGAATTAGACTTGTGAAAGTCCACAAAGCCAATGTTTTTCTAACTACTTTAATTGTTATTTTGCAGGATTTCTGACAGTTTCTTGCATGTTTGGGAGCCCATTTTTAAAGTTAGGATTTAAAATAGTTTGATTTTTTTTACTAACTTAGCTAGGTTAGTTAAAAGTTTGAAGTCTTTTAATTCTTGTTTAAAAGCTAAAATTGAACTCACATCTCATTTGGGTACCTAAAAAGAACCACAATAAAAAATCTTTTTTATTTTCATAGGAGAAAAACTTTCCTTTTGGGTTATTAAAAAGAACAAGACAATATTTCATTTTGCTTTAAAAACAACCTCACGATCCTTTGGTGTTTAAAAGGATCAACTTCCAATTTTTGCAAGGTAAAAGAACCACATTTGTCTAAATTTTGTTTTCAAGTTAAAGAGGGAAGTTCTTCCCCTTTTGTCGATTTCTTTTGTTGACCACCAAGATTGGAATTTTGATTTGTTGACCAGGTTCTTTTACTAGCTCAGATAATCACTGATTTGATGGGATAAAATAAACACCATGTTTTTGTGGAGCAACATATCCATATAGATTTTACCAAATCATTGCAATAAAAGGTTAAAAAGAACACTTGTGTGCTTTTATTTGAAAGTGGTAGGAATATGCTCTCCCCTTAACTGGGTGATAAAAAAGCCAGACCACTCTTACGCTTTCAGTGTTTAAGCATTAAAACCTTTAGCAGGCCTACCCTCCCGAGTAGTTGAAAAACTCTTAAAGCCATTTTTTTGGCCGGTGTGAGGGGAACGACCTAAGTGGGGAACCACTTTGACGACAAGTGTTCCAACCCACTATAATCAAAAGTGGAAAGTGACGAAAGTCCTTTTCAATGGTTGCGCACGATGATTAGCCTTCCCCCAGTATCTTTACAATACGTAAAGCCTTTTTTCTAAAGGTTGGGAAGCCTCTTGAGGGAGTTTATCACTGACGGCCGAACAGGAAGCTTGATTACGAACTTTAGCATTAGAAACTTTGAGCCGAGTCAGTATCCAAACATTTGCAGTATCATAGTGCAAGGGTGGGGAAGAATCTGCCCCCAAGATTACTCACCATATATCTCCCAAGATAACTACTCAATTGTGAAGCGATTCACTTTGAGTTATTTTCTGGCAAAAGGCAAAAAAAGGGGCACCCCCTAGGGGTGACAAGGCTGTTTGGGCTGACGGAGTATCGAGACTAGTGAGCTATGGTATTGTCGATGACCTTTGAATAAGGAGTCTGTTTGATTTGTATTTTCTGTATCCAAACCTGTTGAAACATTGGGGATTTGAACACATCCTCACAGAACATACACTCATTGTTTAGACTAGGCAAAATGGTTATCTCTTTTGTGTTGTGCTTTCATTTCTTCAAAAAATCATCCATCATCATTAAAACAAAGTTCAAAATCATGGAAAACCACCAAGTCAAAACTATCAGGGCAGTTTAGCGCATAAGAGCAACATCTTAGCACTTTGGAACCACAGTTTAGCGCAGGCAAGCTTCAACATAGCGCATTTGTTCTAAACTTTAGCGCGTAATCAGTCCAAACATTAACAGTTTTAACCTTAACGCTTTTTGAGAACTTTCTAGCGCGTGGAAGCAACAACTTAGCGTGTTGAAGTCAATAATTAGTGCATTAGAAGCCCATATTAGTGCATAAACCTACAATCCAGTTAGTGCGTCACAGAGGTAGCTTAGCGCGTGGAGTCCTTTCTCTAGCGCGTTAAGAAAATTCAGTAGCACATTGGGTTTCTGGCTTAGCATGTAGAAGAAACTGAGAAAACAGTGGGCAAAACAGAAGCTATTTTTGAAAAATCTAAAAACAGTTTAGGAAGCCTTCTTTCCTCATCTTGAACTCCATCAAGCAGAAAATCAAAATCAAAGTATCAAAACTACTCCAAAAGCAAGTTTTCCGTAAAACAAAGTTGTCCAAATCCAAAAACTAGTCAAGAGATAAAGCACATCTCTCCTATCAAAATCAGGAAACACCATCACACGTATCAAAAGGTCCTTCAATCAAACGAATTTTTATCCAAAAACATACTTGTTTTAAACTCCAAGTTGTCAAATCGAGTTTCCATATCGGGAAATCTCTTATTCCATATCATTTGACGCGCTTTGTCATGAGGGGGCATCTAAACCTTCATTTGATAAAGTAAAACTTAAGTTTCCAAATAAGATATCTTGAATCCAAAACAAATCAAAGGAAACCATTGATAACTTGTGCATGACTAATCCTCATATTCTGAGAAGAAAGAGTATTTATCATAACAGTAAGTTGAGGAAACAACAACCTAGTTCTCTGAAACTTGCCAAACATAATAAATTTTTATACATCAATCGCCAACTCTTCAAATCTCATCAAACATTCCTCCATCATATGCGCTTGTATCCTCAAGACAAAACAAACGAATTTGACAAGGAACCATTGAGGAGTAGAGCATTATGTCAAAAATCAACATTCAGTCAATGCCTAAATCAAGGAAGAAAGATCAATCTAGCTTTCTTCCTTGAAGTGTGCATCACTTACAATATACCTCGATTTGAACCACCAACCCCTGAGAAAAACATCGAAGAGGAGTTCGTTCCCTTTGTCACAGAAAGTTTCTACTAGATGCCCACTGTTACTCGATCTCAACAAAACAAATAAAGTGAAACACAACTAGAGTCCAACATGGGTCGAAGATTATCAAATCCTTTCGAATATCCAAATCTAGAAGACACAAAAATTTCTGAGGAACTTCTCCAAGAGTGTCAAGAAAGCGCTTCATTTCAAAAACTTGTGGAAAAACTCATGGAAAACGACAAAGAAAAATACCTACTCATGCTCACAAGCAAAGGAGTTAAACTCCCTGAAGACTTCGATACTGACATGTTTAGAACAAGGTCTCAACATTATGCTTATCAAGAACGACAAAGAGAGGAGGAAGCACGTGACCATGAACAAAACATACCTGAGCAAAACATACCTGAGAAAAACTTACCTGTGCAGAACATACCTGAGCAAAACATCCTGGAGCAAAACATACCACTACACACGTCGTTCCAAACTAGAAACAATGTGAGGGAAGAACTCTTCCCTCGGCAAAGTAATGTACCCTTGGTTGCTCTTACACAACAAATACAAATGCTACAAAAACAAATGCAAGACATGCAACAAGGATCAACAATACGGTATTCCTTGAATGAAATTTGTCCTTATCCTTTTGACAGGAGGTTAAACATGGTACCTTTTCCCCCAAATTCAGACATTCCCAATTTGACAAATATGATGGGAAAAGTGATCCTTGCGATCATGCTTGGGAATTCTGCACCATGAGCCTAGAATTTGCCCATGATGACACTTATTTAATGAGATTATTCCCAAGAAGCTTGGGAGGACAAACGATGGAATGGTTATCCAAAATCACACCTCTTGTTAGATCCTTTGATGAGTTAGTCAACAAATTCATAACTCAATATTCCTACAACATTCAACATGCCATCACCATGCTAGATGCCTGTAATACCAAACAAAAGAACAACGAAACATTCATGGTGTTCCTTCAACGTTGGCGACAGATGGTCTCAAGATATCCTCGAGATGTGCTTGAGAAGGAAAAGATGGAAATTTTCATCAACAATTTAAATAGCGAGATGAGTTACAGACTCAAACTCCAATGCATACCATCTTTTGCTTAATTGATTGAGAATGGCATTGTAATGCCCCGCCAGGAAACCTCAAAGGGATAAGCTAAAACACAAGAATAAAGTGCAATAATTTTTTTTTTAAAGATAAACACAACATTAAGATACAAGGAGATATCAAAATTCAGATTACATAGCGGAAGACATCAACTAACACCTAAAGAGTTTTCCAACGTGATTACTTAATTACACATTTAACTTAACTCACACAATTAATCCAATAAGTTGATTATCTTATAACGAGATAATTCTTAAACAAGGATAATTTCTTTCAAAAGATGAGAATATATATCATAAAATAAGGTTCATCCATTAAGATTTATCTATTCCTTTCGTTCATACTTTTCATTAAAATATAAGCCATGCATTTAATTTAACAATACACTTGAATTTCATCATAGACTAATGAGATCTTTCCATGCACACTTAATTTCCTTAACAATGATTGAATATATTCCATTATCTTAAGCTACATTCTTTCATGTTCCAATTTACTGCATTCAAAAGAGGATTGCATACATGCATTTAAAATTAATTTCATCTTAACCTCTGATACATTCTATAAAATGTCATTCATACATGCTAACACTAAACATGAAACATAAGAACAAAAGCATCACATAACACCAAGATGATCTCGGAGTTCACCCCTGAAGGGCTGCATCTCTGGGTCTGCTCAATTGCAAGACCCCTATGAATAATTAATAAAGTTAAGAATACATGAGGTTCTCATATTTACAATCCTGCCATCAAGGCGAAACATAATCAATATACAAATGACCACATCGGTCAATAAATACAAAAACAATCCCTAAAAAGGAAAGGATCCATCTGAAACATAATCAAAGCAAATACAAAGGGTCCACTGGAGCATCCAAAAAACTAAGCCATTGCAACCCAAGGTCTAACATGAAATCAGGTTCTCACAAGGGCACAAGCAACAGGATGACTCCACAAAAGTGCTCCTATCCAGACAATACAACAACACACTAGCGAACGTAGGGACAAGTGTCATCACACAACCTGGTACGGTTACCATGGCAGGTCTTCATAGGTTCCGACCCCATACACTGGGTTACCCTGGCAACTTAATCCTAACCTTCGGCCCATCCAAGCCTCATGTGGACCCACACATCCTTTCGTGAAGACAAGGATGATGGTTTGCCATTTCAGGCCTTCTCGCTGCATGTCGAGTCTGTGTTAGCACTCGTCCCTTGTGTGAGGCACAATTATCTTACTTAGAGATTAACATTCTAATCTACTGTTAGGTTATCACTTATTAGACTCACTTTCGATGGGTTACCCAGCAGCCACTTGGGGCGCGACCCCTAATCGAAAGCCACTTTCCCATATGACACTAGACTATATTCAAGTGACCTCAGAAACCAAGGAACACACATGGTCAAACCAACAGAGTTCAAAATGGAGAAATCAAACATTTGGTCAAACACGACTTCATAAGAGGTACACTTACTGACTGTACTCTAACCAGAGGCCTGACCAACTATGGTCAACCACGAATCATCATTCGACACCCGCATAAAGGAAATGACCAATACAAGACCACAACAAAATAATAGTCAACTCGAGACTGAGGATAGAAACAGGTACCCAAATCAACCATACGACAGGGTCCAATCAAACAAAGCAAGGCTTGCCATTACTTAAGCAATGCAAATACAGAAATTAAACTCGCATAGGCAATAACCAACAAAATACAAGCATTAAATGTCAATCAAGTTTTCTAAATGATCTAGGTTTGATTGCAGTTATCTACCTCATCTAGGTACATGTCGTTCTTGGTTTTCTAACTCTGTAAGGTTCATTGCATCGAACATACATAAATACGCCATTATGAGTTCTTAAACCGAGTTCACAAGAATAAAATTAAATAAACGTTAACCAACTAAATATGATATTTAATCTTTAATTAAAACATCATTGCCATACTGGTTCAAAAATAATTTACTCCAAGTTCATCTATCCAGAACCAATTTACACTTTTCTGATTAAGGAAATATACATTTAAAGAAACCAAAAATAGGCAACCATTTCCTAAATCCACAAATTACTTCCTTATGCACATATAGAGACATACCAGAATTAACTATTAATGAATATATATTTATTAATCCACGATTAATAAAATATAACAAATTAATAATTAATAACGAAATTAACAAATCAAGTATTCAATTAGAAAAAATATACATTAATAATAAAATAGAAATTGAAAATTAATTAATGTATATTTACCATTTATACAATTAATTAATAACAAATTAGTCATAAATTATTAAGTAATGATCATATTTAATCTTCACTAAAAACTTTATTAAAATTAACATTTATAATAATATTAAATTATTATATATATATTTTTTAATAAAAAAAATATATATATAAAAAAAACAAATTTAAAAAAAAATAGAATATAAGAAGGGGGGAGGGTACCCACATGGACCCCCACGTGCCCCCCCCCCTTGGTAGCTCACGCTGTCCTTAGGCAGTGCTGCTACCCAAAGGTAGCAGGCGCTGTCCTTAGGCAACACTGCTACCCTTGGAGCACGCCCTACCCCTCCACGTGGTGGGGGAAACTTTGCCACGTGGGGGGGGGGGTTAAGATATATATATTTTTTAATTTTTTTTTTTTAAATTTTAAATTCATTGTTAAAAAACAGCTCCTAGCCAAAACACAGTCTTAGCAGAGACTAAAAATAAATAATTTTTTTTTTTTTTTTCAGCAAACATGGGTATTCTCCCATTTGCAATTTCAAAATACCCAGACCTAGGGAAGGGAAAATTTCTTCCAATCAAACATCATATTGGAAAAATAAGATTGATTAACATCCATATATCCTAACACAGGCATATTTCTTTGATAAAAGCTTGAATTTGAAAGCATTTATTTGGAATTTTAACAAATTTCCATTGTAAACAACCAATCTCAAGTTTATTTTTGATTTTAAAACAATCAGAGCAACCATAATCTAAACTTGGAATGGAAACAAACAAGAAGGGTTTGGATTGGAAATAAACTTGCATCTGTTTCATTTTCCCCAAATAGATGAGATTTTTCCATCTTCACACACAAATTTCTTAAAAATCCAAAACAATTTCTTTAAAACAAGGAAATAAATGAAATTAACCAGAGGCCTACCTGACTCAACAATCCTGGCAAGATTGAAGAAGAGCCCCATTCTCCAGCTCAAGAAATTCCCTCTCTTCCCAAAACCCTCAAATTTTCCATCCAAAAAAATTGTCCAAAAATATCAATCCCCATATTTTTCCAAGAGCCTAGGTTAAATGGGAGAAGTTTGACCAAAATTTTATTTTTGGAATTAAAATATTTTATTTAAAACAATCTCTCAAAATCATTCTTTTAAACTATATCAATAATTTAACTTGCTTTTCCAATTTAAAATTGATTTTCTCACTCAACTGAAATTAACCTTTCTATTTCAAAAAGCCAACAAGATTAAATTAATTCGATTGCAATTAAATTTAAATCTTTCTTTTTATAGGCATAAACATAATACATTTAATATTTAAATTTAACCATTTAATTGCACTTGCTACCAAATTGAATCGAGCACTTGAATTTAACGATAAATCACATAAAAGGAGCCTATTTAATTTAGTCCATTAATCTTTAATCCAAAAACATATATTTAATCAAATTAAATACTAAGGACTAATTTCTCAATTTAACCATACACACAAAACACGCAACCCAATAAAACCACACAGACAGACGACCCGCATACCCAACCAAAGGGGATACCGACAACAACTAAGGACACTCACTTGAGCATGACTATGGTCAAATGAGGATATCACGACTACCTAATCCAACTGTAAGGATTAAAGAGGTACACTCAAACCTTCAATTCCAGGTGGAGACGAACCTCGCACCCATGTGGTACTGTACCTGAAATCTCTTGCAACCAAGAGTCATACATGCATACATATATAAATTTAATGAAAGTGTTAGCTCGAGATTAATAACGTGAAATAGGAAAACTAATCAACTTGCATACCAACTGGTGCGAAAACCATATTAACAGATATGCACTAAATAAAACATCTGACTATAACCTTATATTATGATAAACTAACCAAGGTTAAACCGAGATTAAAAACTGATTAGGGCAGGGGTACTACAGGCATCCAAGTAGAGGAGGCATGTGTCAAAAAGGGAACATTGAAATTTTTCAAAGAAGGGACAAATTCATCCAACTCTAATTACAATAACCAAAACAACAACAACTTAGACAAATCCAAGTTCTGGACCCAAAACAAAAACACTGGAAATGAAGGAGGAAATGATCCTAATGATATGAAGTCCAACAACCAATGTTAGCTTTGTCAGGTAATCCTCAGGCTATCAAAAATCAAAAGGGTGCTAACCAAAGTACTTATGCACCAAATAAAAATCAAGATCATCTTAACAACACCAACAATACCCAAGACAATAACACCAATCAAGGACCTAATACAAACTCACGAGGTAACACCAACAACTTTCCAAAACGCGTCTACACACCATTAGGGCAATCATTGGAGTCCGCATTTAGAGAACTCCTGGCAAACAAAATTATCTCCTTACCAGCAATCAACAACTTTGAACCACAAATCAAACCACCCTGGTGGAATGACTCACACTTTTGTGATTTTCATCGAAACAAAGGCCATCAAACAAATGATTGCATGATATTGAAAAACATTGTTCAAGACATGATTGATAGAGGTGATTTAACAGTCGATGGTCTCAAGACAAATTGTGACCATGGTGCCTTTAAGAATCCTCTTCCAAACTACAACAAGGATGGAGATTCAACCTCAAACGATACACGTGGAGCTCGTATCAATCACATATACAATAACACCATCAATCATATATCAGCTGAGAACAATCAAGTAAACGTCATTACAATCAAAGACAAGCGTGAACATGAATCTGTCAATGTAACCACCAGAGATCAAAAATATGTCTTGAAGGGACATACGTCAACAACAAACACCCTACCCAAAATTCAATATGATCTAGTCAGTCAACTGCGCAAAACTCTTGCTCAAATATCTATACTGGAGTTGCTAAAACTTTCACCAAAACACAAAGACATCTTGGATCAAGCACTATTGAAAACAAATGTACGTCAAGATCTGGATGCTAACAAATTCCAAGCCATGGTAGCTCACATGACAGGGCCTCATAATTTCACCTTTTCAGAGCATGATAATATCTCATTAAGCCATCCTCATAATACTCCACTCCACATTGAAGTCTTGGTCTACAAACATCGAGTCAAAAGAGTATTAATAGATGGAGGAGCTGGACTCAATATCTATACCTTGAAACTTATCCGTGCATTAGGCTTCTTTGAGCAATCCATTGATCCACACAAAAATATCACTATCAAAGCATATGATGATGAAGCAAGATCATCCAAAGGAATAGTAATGTTGCTAATTCAGGTAGGACCAATACAAAAGGACACTATGTGCCAAGTCTTAGACATAGACCTCACATATAATATCTTATTGGGTCGACCTTGGATAAATGAAATGCAAGCAGTACCTTCTACTTATCACCAGTGTGTTAAGTTCCCCTACAATGGACATGAGATTTCTATATCAGCAGATGATAACCCTTTTCAACATTGTAATGCTAATGGGGGCAGCCCAAGACAACTTGGTTCCACATAATAGAGAAAAAAAAAGTTCCTCTGCACCAGATCTTCAGCAAGAAAAGTTTGAATCACTATCTATGGATTTTAAGCAGAAAATGAAAATCAAAGAGCAAGGCATGGGAGAATACTCTTTAGAACCCTTGTGTTTAGCCAACTTACCAGCATCGCCTAAATCTCATGGATTACCTACAGTATCAACACATCAAGCAACACAACCCATCACCAAGTTTGATGGAAAGTTTATCCAACTAGGCACACTAGCACATGAATCAGAGGAAAAGGACATCCTTAGTTGGCTATACAAGGATGAGGAAGAAGACAGAGCAGCTACTATGGAAGTAGCTATACCAACACACCTGTATGGAAAAGGCTATTTGATCATGCAACAAATGGGATACAATGGCAAAGGACCTATCGACAAGTGTCAAGAAGGCGTCACAGAACCATTAGATCCTCCTTCACAATTTTGAAAAAACAAAATAGGATTGGGCTATGAACACACTCTACCACCAAGGAAGACATCGAGCAAATACCAGAAACCTCAGTGGAAGGTAAAGAAGAAATGCAAGGAGGACTCATGGTAGGAGGCACTATTTGAATCAACAGAAACAATACGCAAGGAACGTGAATACCAAGAAAAAAAGAAACATCAAGAGAAATCAGTCAATCAAAAGATAGAAGCACCTTGTGCAGAAGTACATCATATTCAAGAACCAGTTTCAAACAAAGAAGAATCCCTCCCTGATCACATCATTACTCCTCGGGGAGAGACAATATATGAGCAAATGCAAAGAGTAGAAGAAGGATCTAATACAAAATCGAAGAAAACTATCAGGCTCATATCAATCATCAAAGACCTGTTTTCACCCTACAACATACCAGTTCGCAACACTGCCAGAATCTGGGATAATACCTCTGAGATTGATTCAAATGAATATGAATGGGGTAGTTGTTCCAATGTTACTATCCCTACAAAATTTGAAAAGAAAAGGTGATGGAAAATGTTATTGTCCCTACAAAATTTGTAAGGGCTTAAAGACTAGAAGACTTGAAATTAAAACAACTCAGAAACATTGTAGGCAACATGGTCACATTGAAGGGGGACATGATTATCATCCATTGGTAAGCTGTTCATTATATCGTTTTAACAATTTATATACATAAGAAATCACTTCATGATGAGATCATGATCATGGTTTATTTATGTTGATCATTTTTATATAGGTTGAGCTCCCTAGGGCACATGATATGGACCAACACAACCTAGAGAAAATGTTTTTCGACGTGGAGGAACATGGAGGTGTGAATATCGAAGCTGATGATCATGCACCAGAAAACACAATTGAATATGACGGTACAAATACATTGATCCATGACACATTTAGTATTGGCGTAGCCAATCATGACGATCAAGATGACTTTGATGTTGTTCATGATTACCTGTACTTGAGAAGGCATACGAGCCCCTTTATGAAGGCTCCCAAACAACTCTTCTATCCACTATATTGTTGTTGTTGAACTTCAAGGTTATGACTGGTTTATCCAACATAACAATGTCACGTATGTTAAGGTATGTCGTACATGTCATTATAGTTAATAAAGGGTGAATCATGTATAATTAATATTCTTTATATTAACAAATTAATATTTTGTAGATTGATAGGCAATTTTTTGGTACCACCATCAAATATTCTACCTCGCTCATATCAGAATTATCTTCCATTCTAAAAGATATTGGAATGGAGTATCAAGCAATAGATGCTTGTCCCAATGATCATATTATATATCACAAACAACATGAATTTGCGACAAAATGCCCTGAATGTCATATCAGTAGATATCGAATAGATCAAATAACCAGAAAAGGGCCTCACAAGGTTCTTCGTTATATTCCCATTATTCCATTATGCAACGATTATTCAGGTGCACTAGCTTGGCACAATTTATGGATTACCATGTACGCAATAGAAGTCGAGATGACATTATTCGAATGCCTGCAGATGGTTCAACATTTGTGGACATAGAGGAAAAATGGCCACACTTTAAAGAATAATCTCGTAATCTCAAGCTTTCATTGGCAACAGACGGTGTCAATCCATTTGGAGAGATGAGATCTATTTACTCGGTGTGACCAATTTTTGTTATCAACAATAACATTCCTCTATGGATGTCAATAAAGAGGGAGCACATAATGTTGGTGATGATTGTTCCAGGTATTTTATCATTTAATAGTCATCTACATTTAATTATAAATATTGCAGTAAAATGGTCATAATAATTATGTAGTGTTTTTGTTCATTCAACTAGGTAAGTACCAAGTTAAAGATATAAATTTATATATTGAGCCTCTTATCGACAAGTTGCTGGAGTTATGGAATGGTGTGACTATGTATGACGTCTCTAGACCAATAGGACAAAGACAATTTCAATTCCATGCAATGCTTGTATGGACAATACATGATGCCCCAGGGCTAACACATTTTTGTGGTATGTTACATTGTTCAAGTTGCACATTATAATTATAATTATAAAAATTAACATATTTAATCCAATTATACATTATCTTGTAGGTCTTCAAACAAAGGAAAAAATTGCATGTCCAGTTTGTCGTCCAAAGATGAAATCTCATCATTCAAAAAGTTTAGGAAAGCAGGTGTGTGATGAGTATATGCACTTCCTCCACATAAATCATAAGTATTGAAATACTGAAAAACATCTTTTCAATGGGAAAGAAGAGACTACATCAAAGCCACGAAGAATGACACCTTGCCTATGGAAGTTGGAATATAATAGAATTAATCGTCAAGCTAATGTCATTCCATCTAATGGTTTATGTTTGGAATTTGTATTTTTCTATTGTGTTTTGTTTACTGATGATGTAATTGATGATCGTGAAGGTTGTCAAGGTATTAATGACCACCTTCCAAAGGGACTAAAAAGTTATCCATGACAATTTAGTAGGTTGCTCTACTACGAGCAACTACAAATTTGTGAACTTGTTTGATACTATACATATTGGAAAGAATATAATAGAGACATTATGGAAAATATTGGAGGGAAGGCATGCCAAAGAAAAAATTGTCAAAATTTGTAGTGACATTCAAGAATCCAATCATGCAATGAAAAATGTCATTCAATCAAATAAAAATGGAGACCAGATTAATATAAGTGCCCTTCCTTGGTTATTAACGGACCAACAAAGCAATGCTATAAAATAAGTCATACGAAAAATGCAATTTCCCACAAGATTTGTTACGAACATAAACAATCTCATATCAAAGAAAAGTGAATTTGGTCCAGGGATGAAAACACATGGTTGACATACCTTCATTAAGGTAAGTCATGTTCTTGTGTATTTACTAAATATTTGTATATTACTCATGTACTTTTCATTGTATTATGTTAGAAAACAATGAAAAGATCATTTGATAATTGTTGTAGTACGTTCTACCTCTATCTCTCCCAGACAACTTTGACAATAATGTCAAGCAAGTCATATATGATCTTGAAAAATACATGAGGTAAGTAGTGATCTTTGTTCAATTTGTTGTATAGATAATATATTTGCGATTTGTTTTACTTGTTATGTAATATATTGTATATTATTTTGTAAAGTCTCGTTTATATATTTTTGAATCTTGAATCTCTTCTAGGTGGTTGTCATCTAAAGAAATCCATAAAGAAGATATAAAATATTGGAAGAGAAAAATTCTTCATTTAATGTGTGAAATGCAAAAGTGTTCACCTTCAACTTTTTTCAATGCACAAGAACACTACCTCATACACCAAGTTGAGGAGATTGAATTGTGTGGACCTGTACACACTAGGTCAATGTGGATGGTTGAGAGACACTTGAAATTTTTGAAGGCTTTGGTTCGACAAAGAGAACATTTTGAGGGTTCTATGGTGGAGGGATATATGGTATACCAAACTATGGTATACATTGTTGAATATCTTCCTAAGTTTGCAGCAGAGATCCACGTAGATCACATTTGGGATCCCAACCCCATTAACAAATTTGAAGGGGAGTACTTGATGGGGAAAGGTAGATTGAGGAAAGTGAGAGGTAATTATAAGATGTTATTGTAGTTAATTAATTCTTAATCTTCTAAATAAATCGGTTGTAAGTCATCTATTAATTATTTGTACAGTTGGTCGGGAGTGGGATGCGCTACATTTGTATATTGCAAACAATCTTGATTGGATGATGGTGTGGATTGAATGATGTCAACATTCTGGTCACATGTTAACATGGGAAGTTGTGGCTTCATTGGTTAAAGAAGCTCATCGTAATGGAGATTCCAATGTTACGCAAAGGGAAATTGATTTAGCATATGGTTTAAGAGATAAACAGGTACGTATAATTTTATTAATCACTCATACGTTTATCAACTCACGATGCAATAATTTTAACATGTTAGACATATTGTAGGTCAAACACCACAAGGCTATGTGCTGCAATGATCATAAATTTCACATTAAAAAGTTGGATGACATGAAGAAAACTTGTGATTATGGGATAACTGCAGTCTTTGAAGTGACCAATATTTCATCTAGAAACAACATACATCCTCAAGAGTCTCAAAATCAATACTATGACATTTTGGATGATATACTTGAGTGTGACTTTAATTCCTTCAAATTAGTTGTGTTCGTCGTCAAATGGTATAGGCTATGACTGAATTAAAATGATCCTGATAGAACTATTATTGAACATGATAATGGATTTAAAATAGTTAATACAAGGCCGTCTAAGCCAGTTGGGGATGATCCCTATGGTCTTCCAAGACAATGTGAGCAGGTATTTTACTAAGAGGTTCCACATAAACCGGGTTGGTCATTTGTTGTTAGACATGATCCAAGAGGAAGGCCGATAAAGTATAATGAGATAGAAGAAGAAGATATCAAAGAAGTAGAAGATGATGATGATGATGATGATGATGATGATGATGGTGATGGTGATGGTGATGGTGATGGTGATGATGGTGATGACGATGATGATGATGATGATGATGATGACGATGACGATGACGATGATGATGACGATGAGGATGACGATGATGGTGATGATGATGATGATGGCGATGATGATGATGATGGTCATGATGATGAGTTGGATGAAGAAGAAGATCAATGACATGAATGAAATGTATGACATTTTTGAACTTTGTGTTTATTTATGGAATTTGGACTGTTTATTAGCTACGTGATGGATGATGATTTAAAATACATATGTGATGGATTACATGTTTATGATGATACATTTGACATTTTTTGAACTTTGTGTTTATTTATGGAATGTGGGCTGTCTATTAGCTATGTGATGGATGGTGATTTATGATACATATGTGATAGATTACATGTTTATGATGATACATATGTGATGCATATGATGCTCAATTACATATATGATGATACATATGTGATTCTCATGATACATATGTATTTATTGTTTATCATATTACAAATGTAATGCTTATGATGCTCAATTGTTGGTGCTGATTTTGTCATGCCCAAACTTTAAGGCAAAAAACAGAACAACAATTTTTATTTTTTTTAAACACCTAAACTCTCAAAATAGTCTATAGTATAAAGAAAACAATTGAATTTTGTCTTAACTAAGATGTAAGTGGAAATGTTTACATAACATTTGGTTAGCTAACTCACTCAAAAGGGCGACATTAAAATGAGGGCTAATTATTCCCTAAGAGGGTCCTCGCAATCTTATTAGTTAATTTAATCAGCCTAATTAATTTTCCGCTAATTAAAGTTGAGGGATATCTAGATATCTCAAATGCATTTAAATTATGCTGGGCTAATTGAATGATGATGAGAATATCTTAAATTAAAAATTTAATTAATTGAGCGCACACAAATTTCATTATTTAAATCTAACCGGTAAGGGTTCAAATTCAATAACGTCATTTGCCAAATAAATCTAATTTTATACGATAGTCAATTTTAATTTCCCCTAAACCTTCAAATTTGATGATTTAAATAATCTGGCCTACATTGGCCTCATAGGTTAAAAATTCATTTAAATTAATTAATAATTCTCGTTTACAAATTTTCCCCAAATTAATTTCCACTTGATGTCCATAATTAATTAAATACAAAAATTATCTAAGAAATATCCTTATTAAAATTCCTTGATAAAATTACGTCAATAATGCGATATGATAACTATATAAAATTTAATAAAATAAATTTAAATAGGCTTTCATCTTAACCTCAAATATGTATAAATAATTGTATATATACTTATATTGAAAAATATAGCATATATATAAATTATATATATATGAACAATTTAGGTGGACAATTCTATATTTAAACCTATTTATACATGTACATTTCTTTTAATAAAAAGAATCAACTATGCCCATTAAATATTATAATGCAACTTATAGATTAACCCTAAATTTTAAGTTGTAATTCAAAAAATTAATTCAAATTCCCTCCCATTATTTTTACATGCAAACCCTAACTCGAATATGGGCTAGGGTTGCATTTTTATTATTCTTGGTTATTTAAATGCTAACCCTAACCCAAAATTGGGTTAGGGTTGCATTTTTTACATCAAATATTCTTCCCTATCCTTCCTTAATTTGTTTCTTTTTTTTTGCCCTAAACCGAAATGGGTTAGGGTTTATTGTTTTTTTTTCATGTTATTTTGAGTGTGTGTGTATGTTGTGTGTTATGCAGGGCCGAAATAGGGCAAGGCAGCAACCGAATTAGGGCAAGCCGATGGCCGAATGGAAGGGCGGAGGCCGAGAGAAGGTCAGGTTTCATAGTGAGGGCTCCCCTGGATGCCACTGTGCGTACACACAGTGGCGGGTGGTGCCGTCCACTGTGTTTAAGCACAGTGGCAGCCCGGGCTATCCATTGTGTCTACACATAGTGGCGACACCTCCCGCACCATCCACTGTGTGTAAACACAGTGGTCTGGCTCATGTGCCGTCCACTGTGTTAACACACAGTGGTTCGGCCTTGGGGAAGGTACTCCCCCCTCTTTTTTTTTGCTTATTATATATTTTTTTGTTTAACATATTTAAAATATATATATATATATATAATAGATTTAAACATATTTTAAAGTTTATATTTATGTGTGTATACACCTAAAAATGGTCTGAAGATAGTTAATTAAATACACAATTATTTGATTAATTCCCCTTCCCAATTAATTGAATTCACAAGCAATTTAATTAATTTCTTTATTCATCTATTAGTAAATAAATATAAATGATTTCTTTATATAGTTCATCTCATATCCCCCTTTGATTAATTAATTCTTAATTAATTAATGTCTCCCCATACTAATCAATTCTTCTAATCCCTAATTAAGGTTAACAAACTCAAGTTTGTTGAGATTAATTACCATTTTCTAATTATTTGAATTTCTAAATTCAAATGAGCACATGGCTCCTAACTTTAACCACCTAACCTAACCATCCCCTAACTTAACCCATTCAATCTAATCTTGGGTCTAACTAACCCTATCCTATCTTGCACATTCTAACCTCCTTATCCTAACCTCCCATGGTGTGGATATTCTCTCCTTGAGACACATGGCACTTTTGCCACATGTCTCCTCTCTTGGACACTTGCCTTCTCATGAGCAAGGCTCCTTGACACTTGTCACCATAGAGATGACAAGTGTCCCTTCCTCCAACCTCCTCTCCAACTTCCTCAATCTTGGCCCTTGATATCTTCAGATCAAATCTAGACCGTCGATTCCTGCCACCTCAGTTTTGGCCTTGGAATTCCCATAAATATCCTCCATTTTGGAGCAATATGGATCCCATCTCATATCAATTTAGTCATCATTACTATAGGCAATTTGCATTTCAATTATCTAGTAATTACCTTTTGGATTTATCATAGCATGTTCATCTAGTTTCTTAAATCATGCATTTCATATCATCTCCATAGTCAATCATGATCAAATAGCGACTCAACTCTTGAGTTGCCATTTTGGAGGTCATTGCTCCACTGAGAGCCTACCAATCTTACACCTTCAAGGTCCTCAAGAATAGAGGAAAATGGGACATTTCAATGAAGGCTTATGGTTTGCATTTCTAATCTAGTTTTCAATTAAGCTTTTCAATTACATTTTATTGTCTCATTATATGTGTATGCCTCTTATATACCACCTTTTTAGCATCACATTAATTGGCGCCCATCGTGGGGCATAGCCCCTTTGATCTTTAACAAGTTTGCTTGCAGGAAATTTCATTGACAGGTTGATTAGCTCTTTTAGAGTGCAGATTAGCTCTCTTGGGCTCCTGAATCATGTTCTTGGTCTCTATTGTAGCATTCCGGCACCTCAAATGGCGTTTATGGGAGATTCCTCAACTTTGTTTTTATGCTTTTCTGTACTTTATCTCTTTCAGTTTGTACTTTAGCATTTTTGGTATGTATGGTGGCATTTTTGGTACATTTGTCAGTGTTTTTAGTCTGTTTAACAATGTTTCTTGTGTGCATAACAACATTTTTGGTGTGCAGAGCAACGTTTCTAGTGTGTAGAACAATGTTCTTGGCACATATGATGGCGTTCTTGGTCAATTTGATGGCGTTTTTCAGTTTTTTATTGATTTTGCAAATATTGTATGTTTCATTCCTCATTTCTGCTTTTGGACTGTCATTTTCCTGAACCTAATTCGCAGATTGTTGGTTTTGCAGGTACTTATTTCGTTGTGAAAGACCAGAGTCATAAAATATTTTGCCATCAAAGAATGCAATATAAACTACTAACTTTGTTTGCAGCCGTGGGATTTTGCACTTATATTTGTTAAATTAGGCACATAGACTAATTACAATGGAAATGAACAAATATGTCTTATGTGTTTTGATGATAGGCGAGTATGCTCTCACCTTTCTTAGGTGATCAGAAAGCCAGACTCATCCTTTGCTTTCAATAGTGCATATCTTTAGTAGGCCTACCCTCCCAAGGAGTAATAACTCTTAGCCATTAAGGCCGGTGAGAGGGGAACGATCCAAGTGGGAATGACTAACGCCAAGTACTCCAACCCACTATAAAATAAACGTGATTTGATGAAAATCAAGTCAACGACAGTGCTCAGGAATAGCTCTCCTCTATACCTTCGGGTATATCAAACCTTGGTTTTCAAGGCTGGGAGACCTCTTAATTGAGTTTATACCCCAAGGCACTGAACAGATCCCTTACTAGTTCCAAGTAAATTAGAAGCTACCGGGTTTACCTTTGAACATTATTAAATTCTTAATGCATGGAGGGGGAAGAATATCTCCTTAAGATACTCACCATATGTCCCTCTTGAGCGTATGTGCGAACTCCCCTTTTGAGACCTTATTGCTAAGCTCATAATGGGACTCCACTAGCTCTTGCAAAGGCAAAAAGACGGGCGCCCTTTAGGGGGTGACAAGGCTGTGTGAGCTGACAGGGTACCAAGTTGTGGGCTAAGAACTAATAATGAAGCCAATCTCCTTAGGATAGACTGATTGATGTATTTTCAATTGTTCAAAACCCATGAAAACTTGGGCTTTCTTTAAAGCTTCTTGAACATACACTTTATGTGTCCTTTGGGACAAAAATACAATCTGAATTCTGTGTTTGTAAGTCAAGTCAAGATATCATCCATTGAAATACAACAAACATTGAAAAATCAAACTTCAAATGGTCAAATTCACAAGTTTTATAGCAGATTAGCTCTTTTAGTCAAAACAGTCGCATCTACGGTCCAAATAGTCGCATTTTCAGTCCAAACATTAGCACTTTTGGTCCAAACATTAGCCTTATCAGTCCAAATAGTCACATTCACAGTTCAAATATTAGCTCTTTTGGTCCAAACGTTAGCTATATTAGTCCAAACAGTCGCATTCACAGTCCAAACATTAGATCTTTTGGTCCAAACAGTCGCATCTAAAGTTCAAATAGTCACACCTACGGTCCAAACCGTTGCATTCACAGTTCAAACAATAGCTCTCTTGGTCTAAAGATCAACTTCTTTGGTCTAATCAACAACTCTTGTGAGTTGCATGTCAAATTGCTCATGTTGCAACATTAGATCTCCTAGTTTATACTTGTTAGGTCTAAATATCCATTTTCTGAGTCTGAAAATCACAAAATTGGGTCAAAATTGAAATCTCCTAAGTCAAACACTTAATTCACTAAGTCTACACATCATTATTTGAACTTTAGAGTCACTGTATTGCAGAACAGAGTTCCTGGTCATTCTATTAGTGTTTCTGGTAAGTTTGCCAAAGTTTCTGGTCTGTTTAGCAGCGTTTCTGGTTAGTATAACAGAGTTCTTGGTCTAAATAGTAGCTCTCTTGGTCTAAAGGTCAGATCCCTTGGTCTAATCAACAACTCTTGTGAGTTGCATGTCAAATTGCTCATGTTGCAGCATCAAATCTCTTAGTTTGTACTTGCTAGGTCTACATATCCATTTTCTGAGTCTGAAAATCACAAATTTGGGTCAAAATTGAAACCTCCCAAGTTCAAAAACTTAATTTGCTAAGTCTACACATTATCATTTGAACTTTAGAGTCACTGTATTACAGAACAACATTTCTGGTTTGTCTGTCAGCATTTCTGGTCTGTTTGTTAGCATTCTTGGTCTGTCTGTTAGCATTCCTGGTTTATTTGTCAGCATCTCTGGTCAGTTTTGCAGCATTTCTGGTAAGTTTTCTAGTGGTCTTGGTTAGTATAGCAAAGTTCCTGGTCATTTTAGTAGCGTTTCTGGTAAACTGCATCAAAATCAGAAAACAAAAACAACCCATTTCTCAAACAGTCAAACATAGAGAGTAGGTCATCTTGTTGGGTCATCCAATCAGGTTATCTTTTGTCAAAACAAATTTGACAAGAACAAGACACACAAAAGTCTCAAGTATTCACCTCAAACAAGTTAAAGATCAAATACCTTAATGTGCAACATCACATTGTCTTTGATAAACTGATCATTCAAACATAGTTTCTCATCAGGATCTATCATCCTTTAATCACAAAACTACAACACTTGATCAATATAACCTCATTCTCTAACATAGGATATATCATTCCTATTGAACTTGGTCATATCAAAAATCACAAAATTTGCACTCCAAAACTAAGATCGAAAAACTTGCAAACAAGCAAACACTTGAAAGATCATTTCCTCAACAATTGATCACTTATTGCGACACATTAAGCAAGATAAAAATTTTGCAAAAACATATCAATCACAATGCCCATTTTAATTAGAGCCCAGAGACATAAGATCGCTGAAACATTGAAAATAGCTGAAGACCATAGAAACATGGCATACCAAAGCAAAAGACAAGAACACATAACAAGACAACATATTAGAGAAATCAAACAAGTCCAAAATCAAAATCCAACCATGTCAAAACTTAACAGGGATTCAAATACATATCTAAAGAAAGGTGGCTCTTTTATGCAACTATTAAAAAGATCCTTAAAAGATTTGGATGAGAAAGATCAGAATCGCGCACCTATATCTAGCAATGGTTCATCCCCCCATAAGCAAGTTAACTCTCCAAAGGCATCTATTCTTACACTTCTTAAAAAAGTGCAAAAACCTTCCATAGCATCCTCACCAAACAATACACCCAAAGATGATGTTCCCCAAGGGATATCCATAATAGCCATCAAACTTGTTTCAGAGGATCCTATTCAAAACCCATCTACTTCATAACCAAGCATTGATTCCTTGCAACATCCCCATAGCGCTTCCTTGCAAATTGAAGTCCTCATTCATAAAATGCTCATTAAACATGTCCTAATAGATGGGGGAGCTAGTTTAAACATTTTCTCATTGAGTCTTGTCCGTGCTCTAGGTTATTCATAAGATGCAGTTGATCCCCTGAAAAAGATCAAAATCAAAGCACATAATGAAGAGAGCATTCCTCTAAAGGAGTTGTGGTATTACCCATCAGAGTGGGACCTTTGCAAAAAAACACAGCATGCCAAGTCCTAGATTTGGAACTACCATACAACATACTCTTGGGAAGACCATGGATACATGACATGCAAGCTATTCAATCAACATGCCATCAGTACCTAAAGTTTCCCTACAATGGGGAGAAAATCACTATCTCAGCAGACTCAAATCTATTGCAGTGTTGTAATAATATGAAATTAGCTCAAGTGGTCATTGTGTCATATAACAGAGAGGCAACATATTCAAGCACACAATCCAAAGAACAATCATTTGCATCAATTTTGTCAAGCATGGAAAAACAAATGCAGCTAAGAGATCGAGGGAACAGAGAATATTTCACACGTATGAAGGACAAATGTTAGGAGCTAGTCCACTTGAATCAGGATCACATTCAGTTGACTTGGACTTAATCAAGGAAGATCAGGAGCTTCTTGCGCGAGGTCATTCTGAGGAGAGTATCATTCTAGACATGAAAATACATACTGAAAGCCTTGACATCTCTATCACAACCCCTAATATCTTTGACATAATCCAACATGAGGATCCTTTATCCTTAATTCCTCCTGAACCTATGGACTAGGAAAATGAAGGACATACCACCATGGATACCTTTCCTAATGACCATGCCATATCTTTATATCTTAATGAAATCGAACCTACAACAACTCTGACCAAGAATTTCAGAAACGTATCTTCAAGTCAAATGGGTGTCAAATCTCTTAGTTGCAAAAGTGAAAATAAAGAAAACAATATCAAGTCTAATGCTAAAAACCATTTCTTGGCAACATTGGACCGAGAAAAAGTAAAAATAAAGGACGCATCTAATGATGAAAACCTCCTTGAGGTACTGGAAGATGGGCTATTTGACACCTTACCTGAATTTTATCAAGAGAAGTTATCTATCCTAATAGAACAAGCAAAGGCAGTTATCATTGACACAATTGATCTACATCCAGTAATCTCTCTGTCAGAACTAGCATTATCTGCCGGCTAGCTCTGCCATCTATTGGTTCGCGCATTCTTCCGCTTGCATTCTTTTCCATCAATGCTGTTCATATTCATCATAAAGCCTTTGTACATACGTAGGCATCCCAGGTGATTTCTCGTCATGGTTTGGATCATTGACTATATCATAATAAGGCTTGTTTCTAGGTTGGGGGCAAAATCCTGAACCTGGATGGGGGCAAAAAGTTGCAATCATTTTGAGCTTAATCAAGGCAAGTAGAACAATAGTCAGACAACGCTTGTCAAGCAAAAAACTGAGATACATCCAACATTGAACATCAGATCACATTGTCAACCATTAACTATCACATATCAATCTAAACATGACAAAACACATATCAATGGATGATATATCTTGACTCGTGATTTTAACACTTTGGCAATAATGGTTCAACTATTTTACTTGGATTTTCACTATAATGATTTCTGAGTAACTTCAAGATGTCTTTGACTAGAGGAACGAGGAAGGAACATGATATTTTTCTTGTCTACTTTTTGTAAATTAATCATTAATATGTGCAAAGTTGTCTAAGGAAATGATCATCAGAGTATCATCGAAGAAATTTTGGACTTGCATATAGAAATGGTTAATACTGCTTGTTTTACGCAAGCAACACTCTGATCATCTTGGTTCAATTATACCTCGATACTTGTGCTAACTTGCAATATCATAACCCAGGAAAGTAGTGCTCAGGTCATCATGGTTCAATTATACCATTGAGGTTTGCACTCACTTCCCACATTTTAAAGGCTCAATGATGAAACAAAGCAATGACTCCATGATCGGTTCGATCACTACATTGCATTTCATTTTGCATTTGCATTTTAAGATAGATTTGAATTTCACGCCGCATGGGATCACAATGCTCATCTTTCCCAAGGCCAAAGCTAACATGGTGTTATCTCTCTTATTACGTGATTGAGTACATTGGACAATAACAAAAACAATCAATTCATTCATCCTGCATGATAAGTTAGCTCATCTCATGTAACTATTGCATACTAAGGCATCATTCATATAAAGCATCAACTCATTCATTCATTTAGTAAGATCATTGCATGGCATTCATCAAATCTCAAATCATATAAAATAACACCATTGCATTGCATTGTATCCATCTCATATTAACATGCATGAGAAAATCATAAAAATATCATAAACATAGAAAGCATTGCATTGCACATACATCACATAGAAATTATAAGCATCTCCATACATACAAGCATACATCATGTAAATACTGCATCATCATGTATCC
Source organism: Cryptomeria japonica (assembly GCF_030272615.1). Classification (NCBI taxonomy): domain Eukaryota; kingdom Viridiplantae; phylum Streptophyta; class Pinopsida; order Cupressales; family Cupressaceae; genus Cryptomeria; species Cryptomeria japonica. The sequence continues at coordinate 596,547,658 of NC_081415.1, read as the reverse complement.
ATCATCTAGAATTCATAAGCATATAGAAATTAAAGTATACATCAAGCATACATCATGAAAGTAACTGCACATCATAATCATATTTCAAATAGAATGCATCCATCATTTCATAGGTCATGTAGAGCAAATAAGATCAATTGCATATCATATCACCAAAACAAGATCAATGTCCAAGGTACAATGATATCAAAAAATATATGAGATGCATCACAAATATACATCACAGGAATCATCAATATCTCATCACAAAAAGGTGTGTACATAAATAGATCAATGTCCCATATCAATGTGACCACTCGGACATGGAGCAAAACTCTGTCCTGATACAGCTGGTAGAGTAGCACCAGCTGATACCCCTATACCTCTATCTCCACCTAGGGGAGCTCTCTAAAGAGGCCCTATCACTCCTCGACTCTTAGTTTGGCTCTGCCTCGATCTCCTGCTCAGCTGTGAAAATCTTGGAGCCCTCCGATCAAGAGGAACAACAGTAAAGTATAAGGTCCTGTAATACTCAGCCTCTCGGATCCCCTGATGCATCATCTTCAGGGCAGTCTACCCTAAAGTAGACCCTCTTGACAACTGTACCTGTCTCTTGGCCTATCGACACCTATCTATAGATGCATCTCTCTCAACTAGGAGTGAAGCCATCTGAGTCTCTAGCTGGACCATCTGAGAGTCCCTCTTTGCTAGTCGACTCTCTAACTGTTGAACCTGAGCCTATAAGTCTGTAATCTGAGCCTGTTGCTGATGAGACGACATCCTAATGAGGATTCGTCGAGGTGCCTCTGCCTGTGGCTGCTCAGCCTGTGATACTGTCATGGGTACTTTCTCAACCGGGGGAATCTCTTGCTCCGGGACTTGATGCTCCTGATCCCCTGGACCTGATCTTCTACGTCTGACCACTTGGGCCATCCAATCTTTATATACATCTCTAGCAGATCTAGAACTACTAGCTCTTGATGTGCCTATTGCTGTCGCTACCACTGCTTGACCATCTCCCCCATCATCATCCTCCATCATCATCTCCTCCATCACCATGATCTCCTACACATCCTCCATATCCATCCCCATCTCTACTATCATCTCTCCCCTCACCATCCCTCCATCATCTAGGAGCTCTGCGTCGTAGCCTCTCATCATCCTCATAAAAAATTGGCTTTGGCTCATCTAGACGTGTCAGCCTCGGAAACCTGTGTATAGTATAATGCATGGCATACTCATGTGTCATCCTACTATCCATCACGCTTGGAAGATGATCCCAATCAACTTGCTCCAATGATCGATACTCTGCGCAGACTTGGTCATATGAAATAGAAGGCCCCCAAGTAGCCACATCCAATCTCCAACAAGCATAATGAGCTACACCCTTTGGTATCCCCTGTATCCTGCCATACTGTCTCAACACCCTCATACAAAGGAATCGCTCGATGACATAGGGTGTCAATCTAATTAGATATCACGTCATGAGTACATACGACATCTCTACTGCATCCTCAGGCCAAATCTTACAATCCCTGTATGGTCTCCATATCACAGTATCCAGATCATCCAGGGTCCGTCGCCAGTACTCTAATTTGCCTAGCTTTCGCTAGACAATAGTACTTGGATACCCCTCAGCATAAGGCCTCCCTATAGGTCTATCTCTGTCAACCAATGGTCGCGTGATAGGTAAATGCTCCCAGGCCCATATCTGAAGCACGGTCACCCCTGCTGATAATGCAGCTGATCCCTGGTACACAACTTGGTGCAAGTCATGATACAAATACACCAACATATATGACCCCCATGCAAAAGGGTCCCCTCTGTCACCATCTGCTCAAGTAGGTGACCCCATCCAACAGATAATCCCTTTGACCTATGATCAGGATAAAGGAAGCCTCTAATAAATCCGGCAAGCATAGTCGGTAATGTGGCATATCCTAGCTCTAGCATCTCTTGCCACACAATATCGTACCCGCCTATCTCATCATCCTCAAACACTCAACAAAGTGCCTCTGTCCCACCCCGCTTGCTAAGATCATAACATATTAGATCGCCCATCACAGGGATGTGCAGAATCCGATAGACATCCTCGGGTGTCACCATAATCTCTCCCGTCGACAAATGAAACGTGTTATGCTCACTATGCCAATGCTCTGTTAAAGCTGTCAGTAATCTCTGGTTTATCAAAGGTCGGGGCATGTCAAGAAAGGAAGATAAACCACACCTGCCAATGTGGTCTCGCTTCGCCTGGCTAAGGTGGGGTATTAACATCCATGTCTTTGGGAAACACTCCCGAGACTAAAGAATGGTAAAGTGCTCCTACAATCATATCATCTCGTCATATCAATTTCTTGATTTATATATCTATCAAATCAACCTATCTATCGGTTTATTTTACTCAATTGATATTTTTATCAAATTTTGTTGTACCCCTATCAATGATGCTCATCTATCATGAGGTCATTATCAATCTTATCTCATCTCGCGAGTGCATCGAGATAATCAGAACTGATCATCAAATTTATCAATCAGGAGCGTCTAATTTTATCAATTAGATAGCTAATCAAATCTTACCCTTTCAAAAATAAAAAAATCAAATCCAATTGACAACAAATTAGACCAATTGGCAAATCAGATCATTTTCTCAAAATCACCTACATCGAAATAATTCATCAAAATCTCATCGTAAAAAATTAGAAAAATCAAATCATCAAAAATCAGAAAAATAAAAAAATTTCAAAAAAAAAAAACCAAAAAAAAAACCACCCCCCGTGGTGGCGCCCGACATGTCGCCCGCTGCGTCCGCGGTGGTGCCAAAGGCACTGCCCGCAGTGTCGGCGGTGCTTGTGGCACCTCCCGTGGTGCTGACGATGCCTCCAATGGCAGTCGCCGCCAGGCCTCCACCATCGCCCCTTTTCCCCCCTTTTCCCGTTTCCCGCCCAAATTTAAAATGCCAAAAAATTCAAAAACATTTTTTATGTATTTAAAAAAAAAAAATGCAGACGTAAATAAAGATTTTTTTGGGATGCAAAGTAATTTTTTTAAAAATCCAAAAAACCCATTTCTTGAATCGAAAAACCCATTTCAAATATATAATTTTTTTCCCAACCCATTTGGTGAAAATGCTAAAAAATGATTTTTTTATGCAAATAGCTAAAATTTTCAAAAATTAACTAAAATTTAACAAAGCTAGGTTTTCTCGGAGTACGTACCGGTGGACCGTATGTCGGAGGACGCTCATATCATCGAACTCACTCGAACCTATGCTAGTGGTATGGGATCGCCATTTCCTTTCTCCAGAGCAAATTTTCTCCAAAAACTGTAGTGCACAAATGAGGAGTGGTAAAAGGAATTCACCTTTTTAAACTCATAATGGGGCATTTAAGTGGGATTTTTATTCCACTTATTTTTAATCATCTAATCAACTAATTAGCCTGGCAGGGCAACATTTTCAAATTTCTTATCGGGAAATGAATCGGATTGACTCTAAAAATCTCTAAAAATCATAAAATCATTAAAAATCGAAAGAATTTCAATTTTATTTTTTTCAAAAAAATAAAAAAATCGCAAAAATTTCAAAAACATTAGCAAATTATCCGATTCATCTCCCGAGGGGGCATCTTCGCATCGATATCTATCAATCAGTGTCTGGGGCATCATATTGAGGTTTATCATCTCCAAGATCGAAATCGCATCATATCGAGATTTATCATCTCCAAGATCGAAATGACATCATATCGAGATTTATCATCTCCAAATCAAATCAGTATCATATTGAAACCAAATCCGCATCAAATCAAAGATCAAATCTGCATCCTATCAAAATCAATATCAACAACATCATCAATCGAGTTTTCTTTGAACCAACGCATCGTCACACATCGCTTCAAAGAGGGGCAAAATGTATACACCTAAAAATGATCTGAAGATAGTTAATTAAATATGCAGTTATTTGATTCATTCCCCTTCCCAATTAATTGAATTCACAAGCAATTTAATTAATTTCTCTATTCATCTACTAGTAAATAAATCTAAATGATTTATTTATATAGTTCATCTCATATCCCCCCTTTGATTAATTAATTCTAAATTAATTAATGTCTCCCCATATTAATCAATTCTTCTAATCCTTAATTAAGATTAACAAACTCAAGTTTGTTGAAATTAATTACCATTTTCCAATTATTTGAATTTCTAAATTCAAATGAGCACATGGCTCCTAACTTTAACCACCTAACCTAACCATCCCCTAACTTAACCCGTTCAATCTAATCTTGGGTCTAACAAACCCTATCCTATCTTGCACATTCTAATCTCCTTATCCTAACCTCCCATGGTGTGGATATTCTCTCCTTGAGACACATGGCACTTTTTCCACATGTCTCCTCCCTTGGACACTTGCCCTCTCATGAGCAAGACTCCTTGACACTTGTCACCACGGAGATGACAAGTGTCCCTTCCTCCAACCTCCTCTCCAACTTCCTCAATCTTGGCCCTTGATATCTTCAGATCAAATCTGGACTGTCGATTCCTGCCACCTCAACTTTGGCCTTGGAATTCTTATAAATATCCCCCATTTTGGAGCAATATGGATCCCATCTCATATCAATTTAGGCATCATTACTATAGGCAATTTGCATTTCAATTATCTAGTAATTAGCTTTTGGATTTATCATAGCATGTTAATCTAATTTCTTAAATCATGCATTTCATATCATCTCCATAGTCAATCATGATCAAATAGCTACTCAACTCTTGAGTTGCCACTTTGGAGGTCATTGCTCCACCGAGAGCCCATCAATCTAACACCTTCAAGGTCCTCAAGAATAGAGGAAAATGGGACATTTCAAGGAAGGCTTATGGTTTACATCTTTGATTTAGTTTTGAAATTAAGCTTTTCAATTATGTATTTATTGTCTCATTATATGTGTATGCCTCTTATATACCACATTTTTAGCATCACAATGTGCATTTCTATATATATATATATATATCTTAGGGTTAGAGTCTTTTTTCCTAAAAAGAAAGCTAGATATCATCATGCAGGAATGTTAAAAATGTAAAAATGTACATGCAACCCATAGCTAGATGTAGTTTGTTAAATAGATTAACTTATACCCTCATTGTTTAAGACTAAATCTGCATATATCTTTTCCCTTTTTTTTTTCAAACAGCAATACATTTTATGACAGTGCAGGATAGCAGCAAGCCAAAAAAAACTTTAAATAGTTTTATTATTATTGATTATGTTTATAGATTAATTTTCAGCAATGTATAAACAGGAATAAGAATGAAAGTAATAAATATGACAGTAGGAGCATTTTTAACTTCATTTAGATATCTATAGGGAAAGCAAAATTTACGTGGTTCTACTTTAGCTTTTTGCTTTTTTTGTTCTAAGTAAAATAAAATGACAGTAGTAAATACATTGCAGCAGCATATAAATAGCACAGAAAAAACTAATAACATTAACATAACATTTTTTGCATTTCCCTTTTTTTTTTCTATATAATTTGCAGAGATAAATAAATAACAGATTTCGGTTTAAGGCAGATTTAAATAAGAATAACAACAACATAATATATTACAGAATTTAAATAAAAAAATGCTTTTCTTATATGAATGTATGAACTCAAGTTGTCAATCTTTACAAATGGGTAAAATACCAAATTAGTCTCTCATTCCTAATGAATGAGGACTTAACTAAATAACACATTTCTTTCTTTAAAATAATTACAATAAATACATCCTTATTTCTTTCTTTCTGCAACCTAGTAAAATCTGCAACTCCTAGCTTTCCTTTCCAAGCAACCTGCATTCAAAATTTTAAGGCTGTGACCATGGGGTGCTCACCTCTCAACCGAGGCTTACTAGAAGCCACCCTCGAGCTTGGAGAACCAAGTCCTAAACAGGTTACACTCAAGCAAACACAAACAAGCAAGGGAAAAAAAAACACAACAAGCGTATTCCCATTCCCAAGTTGGAACTTCATCACATAATGTGATGTTTTTACTAGGGTGGAAGTGGACCAAGTACCTTTGAGGAGATCTGCAAGATAGTAACTCACAACCAACTCGTGGCATCCAATAACACAACAAAAATCTTCTTAACCCCCATATCCTTATGACCCCCAAAGGCAAACATGTTATTTTCTCCCCTTATGACCCCCGAATGCATAAACAAAACTATGCAGCAAGGGTCACATGGACAAACCCTTGAGATCACTCTCATGATGAGAGCCTCTCACTCTAAGGCTTTCAAACTCCTTCCACCTCCAAGACCATTTTTCCCTCCCAAGGGTAAGATGGCCTTGGATACTCCCAAAATACAATAAAATGCATAACAAAAGAAAAGGAAATAACCACATAAAAACTTTCACAAATACAATACAAAGAAAAATTACAATATTTTCATTCAAACATTCTACAAACAGATTTTAACATATAAGCAAGATAATGCACCTACCTTGAATTTGCCAAGGGTATTCTAGGGAAAGCTTGGAGAAGAGCAGCCCAATCCACAAAACTTTTCTGCAACACTTAGCCAAAATTCCTATTTTCAAACTGGTTTTTTCTCCAAAGTTGTCCAAAATCTCCAAAAATGGAGAGTGGGTTATTAACTCTCTAAGTCTGAATCTCTAGCCTAAGAAGGCTTCTCTCACTCTTTCCAACCTCTTGGATAGAGTGAGGGACTCCCATTGGTTGGTCTTTCCTAGGTCTTACACACTCCCTAACCAAGGCACCTCAAGAAGAGGAATTACACCTATCAAGAAGGTTATCTAACCAAGGATGGCACTCCTAAAGATGAAATTTGACCATCTAGGAAAACCCACTTTTTTGGGTGGTTAAACAAGCCCTAGGGGAAATACACATGGCCAAATTTGGCCTTCACCCATAGGTATCCCATGAGGCCCAATAAAAATGCCCCAAAACTGACTCTAGGAGTTGATTTAACCTTTTGAAAGTCCACTTAAAGTTAACCTGTGGGTCAACTCTGAGTTGACCCTCCTTATGGCTCACTATCCTAGATTTCTTAGAACCTTCAAGGATAATTAGGAGCTATAACAATTAAACAAAAGTAAATCTCTCAAAAAAGTGACATGACAATTGCCAACACAACATACAACATATGTGTCAAGTGACACTACAAAAATAATTCCACATCACAATTATACACATGGCAATTGTCCCTTGAATGATTTAAACAAATTTAATGAATACAATTTACACACATGCAAACAATTACATTTATGAATAAAATACGATACATACGAGGTGTTGTTTCTCTAAATAGACAACCCTTGGTTTTACGAACATACATAGGACTAGGCTTGATTCTCCATAATAGCCCCCTGGTCATATGGATAATTTCCTGCGCATCTCAATTTAAACATTAGTACTTTCCAATAGCCTCATATAACATTAAACACATAATTAAGAATACAATTCAATCACTCTGCATAGAATTTACATTATACAATACAATTTACCACATATCAAGGCAATTCACATAAGCAATTCACCATAACCCTCATAATCTAATCCATTCATAAGATATGCAACCATATTTCTAGCATCATAATAAAGTCCTGCAAATCAATTAATGACATACAACGTCTCAATGTTACCCTATTCTAGAATCATATAAAATTCTATATCCACAAAGCATAGAAATGAAGCATCAATATATCAATGTTATCAAATTCCTGTGATCATATAAAGTCCTACATCCATAATGCAATAAAATAGGGCATATATAATAGTTCCAACATGAAAATCACTGAAATACTAGGATGGGTCGGGGTAGGGCCTCACAGATTTCATGTATATATTTTGTATGATGTTGCCACCCTCGGTGTAAACAGGTAATTGACTATAGACATTGTCAACCCTTTAGTTGAGGATCCTGCACAGTCTACATAAAGTAAAGGTAAGGAATAAAAAAATTACAATGATTATGGTGATTGCATATTGTTCATGTTGTGTACTTTGTAATTTTTAGTATACGTATCATGTAATTTTTAGCTAACATAAGATAATTGAATTACATATGCAGAAACCTGAACCCCTTTGACGAGGATCCTACACAGTTTCATGGATTGACAGGTATAAGTCAATACACCCTATAGAAATAGTTTATTTTTAAAAAATTACTAGGAAAAAAAAACTTCCTCAGTTCTTCAAACCTTGACATTAGCAGCAAATCTAATACAGTTATCAACACTTGTGGCCCCAGTTGGACTTATTCAAATTTTAATCTCAGTGTCAATTTCAGAACTGACTTCTTCATCAACATTACCCTCATTTGCAAAATGTCTCTCTCATTACCAACTAACTCTCTCATTTGATGGAGTGCAGGTACCACCAAATAGGTATTTGTCATATGTGTCTTCCTCGAGTGAGGGAAATGTAGGAATAGTCGACGAAAGTGAGACATGTAGTAGGTCTAAAATAGGGAGATCAACAAGAGGTCAAAATATTAGAAGAAAATTCAATAAACGCATGGTGCACAAGGGGGGTCATGTTCTTATGATGATGAGACCAAAGGGGACATCGAGGTGCCCTTTAGGTACAAACATCTATAGAAACAATGGGTACCCAAGGAACTTCGTTCAATAAACAATGATTTTTGTGTTAACGAGAGGATATATCGCATAACACCTTCGTCGTTACATGGTTTTGGCCTATTTTCCATGGACGACATAAAGGTCTGTTACAATAAAGTTGTTGAATTGATGGAGTATGTCAGATCTTGCTACAATTACAAAAATTGGATGTAGATTGTTTGATATAAAAAAAGTATGCATAGGTATGCACTGTCAGCAAATTATATACAATAGAAAGATAATGATCAAAGTAAACGAGTGGCTGCATACATTGATGGAAGGCCAAAAGAAACAGGGAATATTGCAGGTTTTATAAATAGTACGCGACCTGGGTCAACTAATAAGCAACTCAATTGCATATTTGAGGTGCACGAGGGAAATCATGTATTCATATGTGCGATAAAATTAATAAGTGCAGGGGAAGAGCTGCTAATTGATTATAATTTGAATCGTATAGATACAAACAAAGTTACTAACATGGGGGTGGTACGTACTATATACCATTTAAACCAACCTCCAATTAATGACTCCAATATACCATCTTATTATTAAGTTTTTTTTCTAAGTCTATTGGATTCATTTCGCTAACGTGTTTATATTTTTCTTTGTCACAGGGTGACCTGGATCCATCACATAGCACAAACAACATGGATGTAGGTCCCAACACTTCTACCGAGCAGGTAAACTTCATTGTAATTGTACAAATTAGATAGAAGCAAACAGTTACATTATTATGTTATTTTCTTGAGTGTTTTGGAATAATTTTGACAGTGTTAATAATATTCTTGTCACAAATGGATGTTCGGGTAAAGGGAAAGGAACCTCCCTTACATCAACACTTCAACACAGTATTAAGCAATGAGGACTACGCAATTTCCACAAACCTTGTAGAAGTGATAAAAATGTCTATCACAAAAATTGTTGGCATATGTGCAGAGTTTGATGACATGATGGTGTATGTTGTCATTGATGTCAATATGCTGAAGTGAACTAGTATATTGAAGTAAGTAAACTGGCAAGAGAACCGATATGATGGTATGAAGTGAACTGGTATGATGGTATGAAGTGAACCGGTATGATGGTATGAATCGGTATATGCGAAAAGGTGAACCGGTATATGCAAAGTTTGTATCGGGGTTTCATTTAATATGACTACCGGTTGGTAGTCTTAGTTTCAGGGTTTCTGGTTGATGCATTCAAAGTCTGTATGATTCGACCGACGACATAATGTGATGAGTTAGCATTGAAATGAAGATTAGATCACGTTGCCACATCAGCCTTGTGCGCGTTAAGGATCTTCTTGAGGATCTTGTATGAAGAACATTGATTCTATCCACCTCAGGAATGTGCAAAATCCTAGTAAACGATGGAGAGTGTGTGATGGTTATTAGCTTCCAGAAGTGGTGAAGAACGAATGATGGAGAACATCTTGAGATTTGTTCAAGATTGTTTTACCCCATGTAATGTGATTAAACGGTCAGGATTGGACGGACTGTAGACACTTAAAAATAATTACTTTTAATTATTTTTAATTCCTCACATAATTAATTAAATAATTATGTTAATTCAAATTCTCAATATTAATTAAATATAATTAATATTGTCACTATAGTATGTGATTGATTTATTTAATAAATCAATCCCTTTCTTTATTCTTCTAAAAAATTAAATCCTCACAAATCTTCTTCTTAGCTAATTAATTCCAATTAATTAGTTATCCCACATAACTCCTCTAAATCAATTTTCTAATTCATCATTAACCTAATAAAGTCTTCTAGAATTCCCCTAAACCCACTTAACATTATTCTTCTAATTTTTAATTCCCCCACTCATTCTCTCTCCTAGTCAAATCCTCCTACAAATCCTATCCCACCTAATTCTTCCTCTAATCCCCTCCTAATGAGTTGCTAGTGGCTAATCATCATGATTAGCCACAAAGTCAACCCCTTGTCCCTTCCATCCAACCACCAGCTTTTAATGCTCTTTTCCTAGGTGAATGTGAGATTTTCAAAATCTCACAATCCTCTAGGCATCTCCTCTCCCAAGGAATTTTTAATTCCTTCTTATTCCTCTAATCCCCATGATCATCCCTTTTTGGAGAATTTTTAATTCCTCCTCTCCATTCTTCAAGGAATGTCACATCGCTTGCTCCTCTCAAGGCACATTGGGATGTCTTCCCAATGCACCTTGCTCTTCTCAAGGTACCTTGGGAAGTCTTCCCAATGCACCTTGAGACAAGAAATGCCTTTAAGACATATCTCTTGGTCTCCACACCCTCTCTTGGACCTTGTGTGAGCTCACAAGCAATCCTAGCCCTTCATCTTGGATCCATTCCAACCATCCATTCTTCCCCTCTTCTTCCTATAAATTGAGGACTCCATCCCTTCATTGATCAGCTCCAAATTCAGTAATCTTATGCTGCCCTTTTGAGCCTAGGAAATCATCTTAGCAACCTTATCATGTCCAAATCATATCTCATCCACACTTAACCATTTTATTCATATCATCCTCCTAAAATCCATTTCATATTGTGCAAAACATTGGAGAGCCATCCACATCAAGCAAGCAAGTGGAGCATCATCTAAGGGCGCCTTCACTTCATCAAGCTCCATCCGAAGGAGAAGGTATTGGTTGTGAGGTATATGCATTTCATTCTTGTTTTGAGCATTTAAAATTATGTCTTTGGATTTCATATGATTATATGTTTTATTTGCATATTTGCTATCTAATCCGCCTCACAAGTCTTTTACCCTCTTCACCGACTGTATTGTTAACCTAGATGCTTAGGGTTTTAGGTTTTGGCTACCGACCTAATTGTTGTCTATAAGGTCGATGATGATTTTTGTTTGAGTTGTTGGCAAATGATTGTATGTGAGGTGATTCTTGCAAGACCAGTGAAGTGAGTAGATATCTGCAGAATGTAATTGCAGATGTAAAGGAACTGAAGTGGATCTGCCTTGGCATTAAGTGCTGTTATCAGATCAGTGTATTACCTGTTGACTTCTAACCATTTCAGCAGATGGAAAATCCCTTTACCGGGTAGCTTTAACAGGCTTGTTGCAAATCCTTTAACAGGGTGACTCAAAATCATTGAGTTCTTAAAATCCTCTAACAAGGTAACCTTTAACAGAGTTTTAACCTTTAACTGGGTATTTAGCGATCCCTTAACCAGGTGATCCCTAGCAGGATCGGTTCCTAGCAAAACCTGTTGTAAAGTCTTTAACTGGACTAGGCTCCTAACAGAGTGAACTTCACAAGAGTTCAAGAACAACTTGTGGGTATTCATCACCATCGTGGTTTTTCCCGTTGGGTTTCCATGTGAAAAATAAGTGTGTCATGTGTGATGCTTTTTTCATGTGATTCTTTAGTGTTTTTTGTTAAGCGGTAATGCAAGCTGATCCAGTGGTCATTATATTTCTGATGTATTACTTGTTTAAGAATATGGGTGAAGTGGAAGTGTTATATTATGTTTTGTGATGATCTAAGTGTTACTGATTTATGACTTTTATAGTCACTGTATTTTACTGGTATTGCGTTGATTTAGATCGGTGATGCTATTTACCAGTTAGTGCAGTCTTTGCAGTTTGAGTTGTTTGTTAAAGTTTTTGTCCATACTAATTCACCCCCCCTCTTAGTGTCTGTTGAGTATTTACTATTCATCATTATTCATCAAAAATTAATAAAGAGATTGTTTCTTTGGTATGCACGAACCTTCAGACTGATGAGATAAAAGATAGGCTGCATCAATTGATGTAGGCAGCGGAAAACATGCGAGTAAGTAGCAATGAAAGCTTTAATTATAACAAAAGTTCAATAATGGTTTATATTTTATACTCTTTTATGTCACTAACTAAAATATGTACATGTTGTTTTTATAGAATTTCATGTGTCATCATCAACCTGGTGGACATGATCAAGGTATTGCAGGTAGTGCAAGTGATGACCATGTTCTATACATTAAAACTACTCCTTCTTTGGACTTGTGAACTTTCTTTTTTAATGCTAGTGTTATTTACACAACACTTTCCCTGTCTAAACTATTGCTTTCTCTTTAGAATGAATAATAATAAGTTTTGTGTGTATATATGATTGTAATAATAGTTTATTAAACTGTTAATAAAGTATTTAGTTGCACAATTAGAAGTTCTCATTTGATCTGATATGATCACTGGTGATGTCTATGGAAGCTATTGATTTCTTTCCTTTACATCTCTTTTAACTTTTCTTTGAAAGATCAACAAGACAGAATGAAACTTGACAACCAATCCTCCACACTGATATTCAAACTACAACTTTGCTTCAAATCATAGAAACATAAGAAAGCACATTGAAGAAATCTAAAGAAAATAGATTGATCTCAAGGAACTAATCAAATCATTGAACAAATAGATGTCATCAAAGATAAATAGAACATCCGATCTTCATATAAATAGAGAGCATGATGAGAGAATCATCTAATAATTTACTTCACCAATGCAACATTTCCAAAAAATAAAACTCAGAATGTTGCATTAAAAATGTCTTGAAAAATGATGATAACATGATCTCCTTCGTCTAAAATTTCTCCATATATATATAAGAGAATTCTGTTTGAAAGTTAAAGGACATACCCTTTCATTAAGACTCAAACTAACTAACCTAACTGACAATTGACACAGAAAACATATTACATAAAGATCTTAAAGAACCACAATTTGTTTCATTAGACACAAGGGCTAACTGCCCAGAACTACACCGCACTTCCGAATATGCTCCAAATAATTCTTTGATTTGAAAGTATCTGCATCAAAGATGACATCTCGAACAATGTTTTCCAAAGTGATAAACCGCTCCATCTGTGTTGTGGTCTCTGTCAAATCAAATCCCATCCATCAGAGCAGTATTAAGGGCAACATAAAGAAGACTTTGACATTAAAAAATCCACTTGTCTTTATCCTTAATTTCCCCTCTCTGATCAAATAATGTAGGAATCCCATGTTTGACCGTGTCCTTGCATTCATCATATTCTGTTTGCAATTGGACATCAAATCTGTCATGTTTTTCCAGGAGTATGTTAGTTTTATCAATCTCTTTTGCATCTGCTCCTTTTGAAGTTTTCTCACGTAACTTCACACCCAATCTGTTCTTGATCCTATTGTGAGATACATCATTGTCCATATTCTTTTGGAAAATAATCCAGAACTGCACTTATTATTTAAATCAGATCCGCATTTCTTATTTAAATCAGATCTGCACTCCATATTTCCAAATTCTCCCCCCTCTCAAATGAGGTTCCCTTCTCCCTTTTATATCTCATTGTTGAGGGAGTCACATCTTTTCCTTCCATGTCTTTTGACAATTCATTAATTAATTAAATATAATTCATTATTTTAATTATATTCTTTAATATTCTAATTTAAATTTTTTTTTTTTTTTAATTCTTGTATTTTAATTTACTATTATTAAATTATATTTCAAAGCAGGGACATTACAAAGACCAATAAGACAGTGTGAAGTTTGACAACATGAGATAGCACATTGAAGCAATCTAAATAAATAGATTCCATGGACTATCGTTTGTAAGGACTATACTAGTTTATCACTTACACTGTCCTCTTGTCACAAATTTCCATACCTTTGTCCTGCATCAAAACCTACCTTCCTTATTCTCCTTCATACTGTTGTATTATTAAGATTAGCGTCGAACACTTAATAAAGGTTCATATTTCTTTACAACTCTTAATAAAGGTTCATCCTTGTTTACAATTCTTGCAATTTTCATATATTTAATGTATTATTCTTCAGGTGTTGCCAATGTTCCTGTGGAAATGCCACCTCATTCGAGGTTATCCCCATCTATATTGCCAACTGCAATGTTAACAACAGGCAACATGCAGACGTCCTCTACTGCTCGTCATGTTGACCCGCCCATTGTTGGTAGATCCCTCTTTTTCTCTCTCTTTTTTTGTGTTTATTTCCCTTGAAGTGTTCTTTCTTAGGGGCATTTCATAGTGGATTCATTTTTTGCAGCAGGAGATGCACATGAGGATGTGCCAAAGGTGAATACTGGTGATAACATACCATAATTTCCTAGATCTTCCTGTATTGCTAGTACGGGAACGTTGCAGACCACATTGATGGTGAGGGACGAAGAATTGATTCCCTTGAAGATACAAAAGGTTCCAGGTACTTTAAAATTATTATTATATAGAGTGTAATTGTAATTTACTTAGTGATCACTCATTTTGGATTAATGATCCCATGATTTTTTGCAAGAAATGATATTTTTTATAAAAATATTAATGACATTGCATTGCAGATGTTTGGGCCCACCATACGTAAAAGGTGGAACATCATATGTGAACTAACTCTAATCCACTATTTTTATTTCACATCATTTCTAGAATATTTTCCTTTGATTCATTTCTTGAACTATATTAAAGGTAGCTTCAATTCATTTATGAATCTAATAGGTTTGTTTTTGCTTAAAAGGTGGAATGACCAAGAAAATAGGTTAAAAGATGAACTCACAAACCGTATGGTTGAGCTGTTCGAAAATGACACATTCGACAAAACCAAGCTCCTTGAAAAAGCTGGCACATATCTAAAGTATGTGAGGGATTAGTACATGAGACATTTAGGGAAGCACGTAAAGTATGAGCATCCCCCCATGATTCCAGAGAGGGAGTGGAAGGACCTGATTTTGGATGCGAAGGAGAAAATTGAAAGGAAAAACGGAAATACACCACGAAACGCCAAAAGAAGGTATGTGATACTATTAAGAATGTAATTATGTACTAATTAATCTTTAGATTTATATAATCTAACATATTTCAAACTTTTCATAGACTGAGTGACACATGAAAGGCAACCAAGGCAAGACAAGAAAAGCATGGGCAACACAGACTCAACTTTGGTGGTTATATGAAACTTACCGCACGAATTGTAAGTATTAGTAAATGAAATATCGCATTAAAATATTTATAAATTGCAAACAATTGTTTTTTGATCAAACAATACAAGCAAAATTCATGATACTAAGAAAAAATGTAAGGCTCTGAATTCAATAGAGCGCCCACACAAGATGACATAAGAATTGCCTACTAGCAAGGCTATATAGCCATGACTGAATGACTGCAAGAATTGAGTGGGCAAACACGAGATTCTGGTGCATCCGTCACATAGGTAAATAAGCTATATGAAAATAATTTTAAATTGAATACTTTACCAATAATCCATTTGATGTTAAGTTCCAACATATAGTGAATTTATTTGTTTAATTAAGCAAGCAATTATAACAATGCACATGACATTGGAATGCAACCTGATAATCATGGAACACAACCTCCACATGAAGGTCCAGATGTGCATCCCAGTAGTGTAGGTATTCATTTTCTATTCAATTTTTTATATGTAATTATTAATACAAATAAACATCTTAAATTGTAATTGGTGTTGAAATTAATGTAACCTTTTTTGTTAATATTTTAGAGCATGTAGTCGGTGGTGACCAAGTAGAGCATGATCTGGGTAGACAACATTAGAAACATGATGTTCCCCAGTCAGGTAAAGAGGACTACTATTATTCCTTTAAACAAATTTAATTGCAATTATTGTATTGATTGATGTAACCTTTCGTATTTCAACTCCAGAGGATCTAGAGGGTGTTCAACATGTTGAGGTTAAGGCTAGACAAAATGATGTGGAAGATGATGTCGCCCCATTAGGTAAAGAGCGCCATGATTATGTTCTTTAAATTAATGAAATAATTGTAACAAAAATAAAAAAATGATTTTAATTTAACCCATTTCTTTGTTGTTGCAAATGACCCGCCTTTGCATCGGTGTCCTCGTCCCTAGAAGAGGACTAGGCATACATCGAGATCACGAGCAGAGGGCAGAACAACTGAAGAGGGGGGAAATGATGAAGAAAGTGATGCTCCACTTAGACCATACATAGCTTTAAAAAAACAAAAAAACAAATGATTGTAATCTACATTATTTGATAATGACTAATTTTTATGTGTTAATGAATGTAATTATGTGTTAATGAATGTTCATGAATGATATGTGTTAATTAATATTGATGAATGTTGCATGTTAATGAGTGTTAATGAATGTTATGTGTTATTGAATGTTATGTGATAATGAATGAATGTTATATTTTATTAATGGATGAAATAATGAATGAATGTTAGATGTTAACGAGAAATTTAGAGTGATGTTAGGGGGGGGAGGGAGGGGCCAAATGAGCTTCCACCTTCACGTGGTTGGCCCTGTTAAGTAGAGAATATTAAACTATTCTTGAAACCAAGCAAAGCTCAATAAGATAACACACTTTTCAATATTTCATTATGTTGCACAGTTAATCTTATTAAATAATGTATATTGAATCTCAATTGCAGGGTCCAACAAAGCCAACACGAACAACACCACCACAAGTAAGTGGTTTGTTTTTTAAGTTTTTTTTTCATGATAATCTGGGAAGGTTCATCTGCAGTGTTATGTGTAACTGTGAAGGTGAGAAATTTATATTTTGTTCTAGGTGGATGACTTGGAAGAGGTCAGTGATTACTATCAAAACAGGGGTCGCTTTGATGAACTCATATCTGTGTTTGTGATGAAAAGAAGCACTGGAAGGAACTTACATATTTATATATCCAAGATGATGAATATGATAATGTTTCCACTACTATCATGAACCATTCTCCAGAGGCATGGGAACATATGCAATTCAAAGATGTAGTTAAAGTGGCCAATGTTGAATTGTACTACAAAGTTGTACACTTTTATTTGCAAGAACACCCAGATCTTATTAATGACCTCTTGAATGTCCTTACCCTTAGGGTAGACCACACACGAGTGGTTGACATCTCACGTAAGGTATGACTCTGAACTCTTTTATTCTGTTACTATTTTTAGGATTACCGAGATGTCTTTCACTTGGGTATTAAGTTTTTCTAGATGTTCTCTTTAGCAGCTATTTGGTTTGGAAAAATTTCATGAGTATCTTTTGTTCTATTGTATTTGTTATCCATGCTGGACATCTCTGTCTTGTGAAGTTGTACATGGGTGCAGTATAGAGAAAAAATGTAGCTGTTGTTAATGAGGGTTTTAATGAAATTTATGTAGAAGAGGAAGATTATGATAGGCTTCAAGAATCTATAGATATGCACGATAACTTTGATCAGATAGGGCTTGCTCAGAGGGTGAGAGGAACTTCTCTATTGGTTTTTTCATTTAAGTTAAAGTGGGATGTAATTTATTTTTGGATTAGTTTTCTAATGATCTTCAATTTCAATTAGGTTGAGAAACATGAACTTCTTGAATTCCGGTTAAAGGCTTTTTTATAGCGAATTTCCAAAAAAACTAGTGACCCTTCGAGGAGTCAAATGATTCTTGAATTTTGTCTGGTTATATTTATTTCTTGTTGAAATTATGAAATGCTTACTTATAAATATTTATGAAGTTGTGCCTGTATAAATTAAAAGTATGAATCCTTGATGAAGAGTGCTTCTAAAAATAACTGATTTAATTATATTAGATCAACAACAGACCAGTGTCTTCATCCCTTACTGATTTCATACTATTTCAAATTGAAAGATCCTACGTATAACCATGGAGACAATTTTATTAACTTATTTTCAAAACAAGACCATCACATCAAAATCATCTATATGGATTGTAACTGAAATATAAAATGTAGTTAGTCTTATTGAATTTTAGCTTTGCTTTGAAAGACCAATAAGACAATTTGATACTTGCCAACCAACCTTTCAAACTGATGCTCAAACTGGAAATTAGTCTCAATCACAATAGGATAAGATAACACATTGACACAATCTAATAAAATAGATTTATCACATGGAACTAATCAATCACTTGAAAAGCATATACCATTCAAAATGAAGAACACTTGAAATTTATATTGAAAATAGATAATAAAACCAATTGATTTCAATATGTATCGTCCATCAACTTTGATATTTGTAGAAAACAAACTGCATAAGTGTTGTATAAAATTGTCTTGATAAGATCATAAAACTTGAGGTATCTCTCCCACTTATCCTAAAATATCCTCTATTTATAGATTAGGATTCAGTTTGAAAGTGAAAGGGCATACCCTTTCATTAAAACTAAAACTAACAAAAACTAACTAAAAACTAACTTCCTAAAAACTATCTTTACAATATGAACATATTATAAAAACATAGAAAAACATGACTCTGGGCTCCAAATTAGACATTAGGTCTAGTCTCCCAGCGTCTTTCTGCACTTTTGGATATGCTCCAAGTACTTCTCTGACTTATATGTGTCTACATCGTGGATGATATCCCTGGCAATGAATTCCAGCGTGACAAAGTTTTCCATCTATTTCACAGTCTCTTTCAATTCAATTCCATCAATTTGGGCAATATCAAGGGTGGCATTGAGAAGACTACGACATTATGAGATCCATACATCTTTATCCTTTATCTCACCCTTCTGATCAATTAACTTTGGGAAACCATGCTGAACAATGTGTTTGCATTCATCATATTCAAATTGTAATTCTTCATCAAATTTATTGTGTTTAGCCAACAACCTCTTTATTTTTTCAATTTCTTATGTTTTCGCTTTGGCCATTGTTTTATCATGCAACCTTGTTCCCAATCTGTTTGAAATTCTATTGTGTGAAACTGCATTGTCCATGTTCTTTTGAAATACTGTCCAGAATTCTTTCAGAAAGCCTTGTAAAACCTCAAATCTTTTAGTTAGTAATACACCAACAGTATCTGCCCTCACACTTTGCATCTGTTTTAATATCTTTTTATTTTCTTGCTGCAACTCCTCACATTTTTCTTCCATTGAGAGCTATCTGAAGTAAGAACCATTGGCACCTATTGCCCACTTCTCCTTAGTGTTTCTTCATACATTGCCTTGTACTAGTTCCTCTCCCTCACTACTACGACCATCTGTGCTTTATTGAATTTTGAAATATCCACTTCGATATCAACAGAAACAATTGGATCAATTTCACCAACTTTTAGTTTCATCATATGGCCAAAGGCCTTGTCAACATCAATGATCTTTGGTCTCTTGTGGGGAGGGTACAAAGCCCATAACAACAAAGATTCCTCATCTTGATCAAATCTTGAACCAATAAATACATCATTTACACCTTCTATATCCAATTTGAATTCCTTGTTTTCTGAATGCAATAAACTGTCAAAGATAAAAGAAGCACTGAGGTCCCATCCGGGAAACAAAATCACCCCAACCTCTATAAGAAGTTGCCTCCCCTTTTGAGGGGTCATTGTGGTTATCTCTGCATCAATTTCCTCTTTTAATTTCTTTAACAACTCAACCTCAATATCAGGTGTTATGTTGGGAATAGAGTCGCTCAATTTCTTCCCTTTAAAGTTGTACAAGAATGATTTAAATTATTTGGAATGAATAAAAAAATCATCAACAACAAAAGAATAAAAATCCTCTAACTGAGAGTCAGCATGAATTGCTAATGTTGTCTCTGTTTGGCCCTACATGTTTGGCTCTTCTTCCTTCTCTGGCACTTGCCATCTAGAGACAACTGCATTCTCATCAGATTCACTTTCTGCCTCCTCCTCCTTGGTTTCAATTTTGTGGTCTCCATCTCTTTTCTACCAGTTCATTATTCGGTTGATCAATTACCTCTTTGGCCTTTGCATCCTCTATGTTCTTGAAGATATCTTCAGCCTCAATACTGACATGCAGATAACCTCCCAAGTTCTTCCTCTTCTTGCAAGAGTGAATGTATCCTTTAGGATCATAGTTTTTCCAGGCATAATGCTCAAACAAATTGTATTATTCTATTAGCTTCTTATCAATTATTTCATTATCTTTGGTTGACACTATGGTGAAATCACCAAAACTCAGTGTCCCAGGCAGGAAGGCTTGCTTACGCATATCTGCAAAAGGTTTAGCATTGGACACACTCAATTGCCTCACAATCTCTAGATAAGCTATTCTATTTGGTACTAGTTTTGGTAGCAGGTAGGGGCTCCCCTCAAATCCATATACTCTAAAACATGTAAAATCCTTATTCATAAACTAGTCCCCCCAGTTATGATCAACAATGTGTCTTTCATCATAATCCCTGGGTCTGAGGAACCTCTTGATCTCGTCAGAGATAAACCCTTCACATGAAATCCCATACATTCGGTACAATGGCATCATAATAAGTTCTTCAAACTTAATATAGGTGGACCTCATATATCGAAAATCCCAAAGAGATGTCCACAATTGGATAGGCTGCTCCTCACCTTCCCTGTTCTTGGTATTTATTTTTAGGCCCTCAGGCCAAAAACCCTTTACATATCCATAAAATAACACTAGATGCATCAATAGTGAATAAAATTTGAAATTGGGATGAGTATCATCCCTAAGGTTTAAAAAACCTTCGTGCAACCTCTCCACCATATATGCTGCATAGTCAAAAGGCCTAGGTTCATACATTTATATATCAAAGGCTAACGCCATCGACCTAGTGCTTGCCAGATTAGGCACCTCCACCCCTCCTACTTTCCCACACGACATATATGTGTACTACAAGTAGCGTCTGAACAAATCAATTCTGAATGGTGGCCAGTCTTCCTCTGTTAATTTTCTTTCCAGCCTCTTGTGAATGGTAAATTTCCAGCTGATATATGTAGTGTCCATTCTGAGTTATTCTTCCTCCCAACTCCCTAAAGGACAAGGGCTTATCAAGACTAGGGTCTAAATTGTAAACCTCGTTTATGGTACCCACAAAAAATCTAATAAATTCTTCCCCATTTGGGAGCTGAATGCACCTCTTCACCAAATTATAATTCCTCACCAAAACCTCTAGCAATCTTATGTTTACAAAAACATTGGGGACGGTTAGCTTACCTAAATTTGTCATCCAAGGATTGCAGAGTGACATCTCCTAGCTCCTTCTCAAATAGTGGAACATAAACAGTTCATGTCCCCTTACCTTGGTCCAGACATCTCTGACCTCTCTGTACTTATCTTCTAATTGGTCTCTCTCTGACAGGTGTTGCTTCGACCTTCTGGATTTTGGGTCGGGTGCCTACATTTGGTCTATCATGTTTTGGTTTAACCTCTTGATTGGAGGGACCTCTTCATTTTTTCCTTTCTTCACCTTAGAGTCAGAGCTCTTGGCCACCCTCTTCTTTCCTGTTGAACTCAAAGCTTCCATTTCTGCAATTACAATCCTCTGCTCTATTTTTCAAAGGTGCAATGTGTTCTATGTGTGTATTGTTCTTTCACCAATGTAGTATTTAGACAAGGCAATTTCTAGTTCCGCCGTATTCTTTTGCAATAATGAACTTCTCATAAAATTTGCCTCGTGCAAACCATAGATGCATCTACTGCAAGTATTAAATAGAAGATTTTTAAAAATTTTGGTTTTGAATTCTGATATGACAATGGCTCGTCGACATATTTCTCCCCGATGAATATTTCCCTTTTGATGCTCTCTAAACAACCCTTTATCTACTTTGACATCTTACTTTCTCTTATTAGGATACCCTAAGACGATGACTCCTTTTCCTCCTCATCGGTATATCTCAAACTGATATTCTCATCAAGTGTCAGGTGAGCTCATTTAGCATTATCGTGATGGGAATTATTTCCTTGATGGGCTTCACCATTAGCATAGCTCTTTCTGATGCAACCAACTTCATCTCCATGAGTCTTCCTGTTAGTGTCTTCGCTTCGCTTTATCAGTCCGCTCCTTCATCGGGTATCGGGGTAATCCAAAATGAAACATACTGATAAGAAAAGTCTTCCCGATAGAGTATGTTCCATCGGTATATATTTCATCGATGATTTCTTTGGGCATCGAGGTGGCTCAAAGTAACACATACCGATCGCTTTGGTTATACTGATGCAATCGGCTTCATCTCCATGAGTATTCCCGATAGTGTCTTTGTTCGGCTCAATCAATTAGCTCCTTCATTGGGTATCGGGGTAATCTGAAATGAAACATACCGATAAGCAAAGTCTTCTCGATAGAGTATGTTCCATCGGTATATGTTTCATCAATGATTTCTTCGGGCGTTGGGGTGGCTCAAAGTAACACATATCGATGGACTCTTCTTTTTGCCATTCTTATCGGTATAAGTTTTACCGATAGCCTCATTGGCTATTGGAAAGATAATTCTCCACTACTACCACTAGTGTTTACTATGCCGATGGGTCATATTGGTATAGTTTTTGCTGATGCATCAATTCTCCTCAACTTTGCTCCTTGATCGGTATAACTTCTACCGATGAGTACAACTTTGGCTTGCTATACTCTCTAATCGGTATATGGTATCCCAATGCAAAATTGGTCTTTGTTAGTTTAAGTGCCCTCATTGGTATAACTTAGACCGATAATGTGAAATTTCAATCATTTTCAACTCCTTCTTTAAGATACAAAAATTGATAATGGATTTAATACAATCTGAACAAAAACTCTATTCTGCATGGGAGCTTTACCCTTTCTGATAATTACTTGTGCACTTTGATCAATCTCAAGAACCTATTTGGCAGGCCTCCTCACCTTAAAATGAAACATAGAGTGCTTCATCTTGTCTCAATGCCACCCTCAATATTCCCACCTGATGGTTGAATCTCTGGAGAGAAGTCACAGATGGATGGAGATTGTCACTACAAGATTGCACCTACAAATAAAACCCAACAGTAACTATTCATATGGAAAAAGTGCTCAATATATAAAAGAAAATTATAGAAAAATAGAATTTTTAAGAGTATAATTAATTTGAAAAATTATGTGCTAACATGTTGCACTGTCTAAAAAAGATAATCTTTACAAGGATGCAATGGAAACTAGTTCTCAATTGGGTGATCGTGAACTTGTAAAGGAATTACTGGTGTATTTTATGGAATAGGTATACAATTGGTAAAGCATATAGTTGGTTGTTCTCTCTCTCATAGGCTAAAGTATATTTTGAATTTTCATTTTGGATTGGGGCATTGAAATAGGGCTTACTTTTGTATTTGGAACTGTAGGGCAAGAAAGAATGCTTTGCTTCATGCTTCTTCATATTCTATGACTTGATCAGACCAAATGTGGCTTTGGAACTTGCTTGGATGAATAATATGATTGACTTTGTGTTTCCATACCTACTTCAGGTTCTTGTAATACTCTGATGATTCTGTGAATATTTTATGTTTCTCTTTAATAAACATTTCAAATCTTCTGCAGAATTAAATAGCTAATATTCAAAAAATTTCTGTTTCAAAGTTCATTCGAGAATACAAGACAAAAGTTGATGAACTTGATAAGGACAAGTTAGAGGTTGTCCAAGAAGAGAAATCCAAGGAGAAAGAAGAGAAAGATCTTGTTGCTCAATAGGTGTGCATTTTTCTTAATTGAGCCTCAAGGAACACTTGTTCTACTTTACTGACCATTTTTAAAAATTCAAATAAATATGTGCCTATTTTGTTTACAAAATATGTATGCTCATCTTCTTCCCCTTGCTTTGCCAACACCTCCAATAGCATTTTTAAGAGCATAATTAAGGAAATTATAGAAAGATAGCATTTTTAAGAGCATATATTAAGGAAATTATAGAAAAGTAGCATTTTTAAGAGTATAATTAAGGAAATTATAGAAAAATAACATTATTAAGAGCATAGTTAATTTGAAAAATAGCATTTTAAGAGCATAATTAAGGAAATTATAGAAAAATAGCATTTTTAAGGAAATTATAGAAAAATTATGTGCTAACATGTTGCATTGTCTAAAAAGGATAATCTTTACAAGGATGTAATGGAAACTAGTTCTCAATCGGGTGATCGTGAACTTGCAGAGGAATTGTTGGTGTATTTTGTGGAATAGGTATACAATTCGTAAAACATATAGTTGGTTGTTCTCTCTCATAGGCTAAAGTATATTTTCAATTTTCATTTTAGATTGGAGCATTGAAATGGGGCTTACTTTTGCATTTGGAACTGCAGGGCAAGAAAGAATGCTTTGCTTCATGCTTGATTATATGCTATGACTTGATCAGACCAAATGTGGCTTTGGAACTTGCCTGGATGAATAATATGATTGAATTTGTGTGTCCATACCTACTTCAGGTTCTTGATATACTTTGATGATTTTGTGAATATTTTAAGTTTCTCTTTAATAAACATTTTAAATATTTTGCAGAAATAAATGTGTGCCTATTTTATTTATAGAATATGTATGCTCAACTTCTTCCCCTTGCTTTGCTAGCACCTCTAATGCCTGGAATGGGAGTGGGCATGGGAGGTTACTTTAAACCAGGTATGAGTGGAATATGAATGCCTCCTACAAGATTTTGCCAAGATCTAGAGGCAATGGAAAGCACAAAATAGAGAGACAAAATAGGACAAGAATAAATTGTATTCTCATCAATAGATAAAAAAGATGTTTCAATAGTTCTTTATACAATGAATATGAGCCTGCATATATATAGGAAAGGATATATAGATATGTGAGCACACAAACATGACATGTGGCTCAATATGAAACAAGGGTAGGTAGGAAATAGGTGTGGGTAGGTAGGAGAAACAATAAAATATTCCACATGAGGTGGATCACCCACCGAAGGTGGAATTATCACTCCACAATAAGTGGATATGATAGAGTAGTAACAAGATCAACACCATAAAAGGTGGAAATTCTCCTACACACACTATCCCAATGTGGCACAAACACCCAAGTGTCTCATACCCAAACTACTATGAAATGCATTTCCTAAGTAAACTTAAGTAAGGTGTAATAATATCCATGATGAATAATTATTTACACCAACACCCCCCCTTAAGTGCAACTTAGGGGAGTGCACTTAAGTCTATAGTGCAACTAAGTAATGCAAGATGGGTCTCGGCTATGAGGCCATGTTAGGTACCCATGTATAAATGAAAATACATGCAAACCAATGCAATGGAATCTCTCACAAAGTGGGGAAAGAGAGAAAAACCCAATGAGAAAAAACCCTCCCCCAAAAGAGAGATACAAGGTATACAAGAGAACTCTCATAGAAGAATGTGAGGAACAAAACCCCATGTGAGGAAAAAGTCCCCCCCATATGAGAGAAGAAGAGAAGCCAAGTATCCCCCCCTCAATGTAGAATCTGCACCAATGATAGAAGCTCGATGATGTATGAAGAAATTGCTCCATGAACGTTGAACAATATTCCTCCCATTAGGAAGAAACAAAACCAAAGGTGTATCCATGAAGTCGCCCCAATCATGAAGGGAAGATGTATGAAAAAAACTCATGATGAATGAAGTCTTTGAAAACTGGTCAAGTGTCCGCATGTCGATGCTGAAAGATACCCCCTCCAAAGGTGGTAAACTGCTCCACACTGCTGAAAAAGGTATTCCAAGATCTAGTGGAGATGGATGTAGAACATTTCTCAAAGACTCACATGTCTCCTCTAAACATAAAGAGACCTCCTCCAACTGATGTACATAAGTATCCACAATCATATCAACCTCAAAATAATGATCATGTAGAGAATGAAGAAGAGGGTCAGAGTGTTCCCTCGCAACAATCAAAGAAGGATCATCTTCATCAAAGAGAAGATGAATATCATCAATGATGTCTCCCAAATCTACAATGTAGGATTCCACAAACAAACCTGCAATGTCTATTGAGTACTCATCCCATGAAACTGAAGCTAGAAGACAAGATATATCCTGCTGCACTGAATCATATGAAGGTAAAACTATCGCACTATCTACATCATCAGGTGCAATAGGTGATGTGATATCAATAGGAGGAGATGAAACACAAGGCTCAAGAACGGGATCACATGTGAGAATCCCCAAGTTCAAGTACCCAAAGTTCTCCTCAAAATTTGAACCATCACAAGAAGTATGATAATCATGTGTAGAATCATCATATGTGAAATCATTATCATCAACAAAATCTGAAAAGGAGTATAACCAAGATGCATGATCAACCGCTCCAGTCGCAATGATAGCTCTAGTCTCCAAGTCTCTAATGAAAACTGACTCAAGTGTGAACTCCACATTTCTCTTAGTTGCACCATGTATGATTTGATAGATGGAAAGGAGATTGTTTGTCAAATGGGGTACACATAACACATCATTGAAGGAGTTATCCCAAATGACAATAGATCCTTTCCCAATAACATCCATGTATGTATGATTGCCCATCAAAATCTGTGGCATGGTGCAACACTCAAATGTAGAGAACATAGACTACGAAGATGCCATATAATGAGAAGCCCCTGAATCTAGAAGCCATCTCCCTGAATCATGACTTGTAGTAGCACAAAGAGTTTTTCCTTTTATTGTCCCAAAAGAGTGAGTCTTCCCACTTGTAGAAGCCATGAATGCTTGCCCTTTCCCTTTTGATTGTGAGGAAGTGGAAGTTGATGAATCATAATTCTTGTAGATATTAGGAAAATCAATGTTATACTTTTTGAGAATGTGTGTGAGCTCGTCAATCTTCTTAGAATGGCAATGATGCTCCTCATGACCAAATTTTTTACAATAAGCACAAGTAGGTCTCTCCCTCTTTGGTGAATTGTCCCTCTTGGAAGAGGATGAATCTCCTTGTTGTGGAGAAGGTGGTGCTTTATCCTTAGCCTTTGATTGCCATTTCTTCTTGTTTGAGTTGTCCTTTCCTTGATTTCCTTTGTTCCCTTGATTTGCCACTATTGCTTGAGACTTAAAGCCTTAAGAATGCCCATGCTTATCAACTTAGTTTGTTCTATCATCAACATTTCAGTGAAAGCATCAAATGTAGGCATTGTGTAGCTTGAACCCATTGTCATTCTATGGGTTTGGAAACTAGAAACAAATGCTGCATATTCTTGTGGAAGTTTGCCCATCAAATTGAAGGTCAATTGAGTATCCTTCTTATCAATTCCACAATCCTTGAGTTGTGCCCTCAACCATTTTGCCTTATTGACATAATTTTGTATAGTATCAAAGTTCTTGGGATCTTATAGATGGTGAGATCACTAACAATTTGATATCCCCTAATCTCATCAACTTGACCATACAAGTCTTGAAACTTTTGCCAAGCATCCTTGATTAGAGTACATTTCTCAATATGAAAAATGAGATCCTTTGATATATACTTTCTTAAGGTACCAATTGCCATGATATTTTTAGTGAGCCAATCCAAGTGACCAACAAGATCAACCTTAGGATCAACGAGAGCAACAATAGTTCCATCAATGTAATGAGTTAGTCCTTTTTCCATAAGTTTACTGCATGCATCAATTTTCCAAGTGGTATAATTATGAGGAGTTAAGAGAGGAAACTTAGAAGAATCCATAACAACAAAAAGGAATGAACACAAGAGCACAAAAGCACAAGAGACACCCCCCCAAATTCACTCAATCAAAGTACCCCCCCAAAAATGATGATTTTGACACTTTATATGTAGGGTGTGTACAATAGGCCACTTGCAAACAATGGCAAGGGTTGGACTTTTGGTTTCAATTTTACAACTACCTCAAATAGGCTATAAGAGACTCCATCATATACTGCAAGTGATCTAAACTGAGATCCAAGCAAAATACAAGTACAAAATAGGCAAAAAATGACCAAATACTGAAAGTACAATTTCTACTCAAAATCACTGCAAAATAATAGAAGATTATGAAAGTACATGAAAAAATTATGCACTTTCAAAAAAATGGCACCTGAAAAGGAGTCCATATAAGCCCGAATGTAGCCTCCAAAGTTGTAAAAATCAGGATTTCATGATTTCCCAAAAATATGTATCCAAAAATCAAATAACTCCTACACCACTGTACAGATCATGAAATTCTACCCCAAAATAAAAAAAAATTCTCAAAAAAAGGAGTCCAGATGAGTGAGATATCACTATTTGAAAATTGTCTGCAAAATTTTAATTTTTGGAAAATTTCCGCTACAGCTTCAAACTTCAAATGCCTCTAGATTTGGCCTCCAAAGCCTGATTTGGATGAAACAAAAGGCAAATATGACTTTCTTGGACCTCATCAATCCAATGATGACCTCATATTTGACCCATCAAGCTTCAATAATAACATGCATAGAAAACTCCAAAATGCAAATCCCAAATAACATCAAATTTCTCTCAATTGGCAAACCAATGACACTCTAATGGCTTTGATACCATGTGAGATTTTGCCAAGATCTAGAGGAAATGGAAAGCATAAAATAGAGAGACAAAATAGGAAAAGAATAAACTGTATTCTCATCAATAGATAAAAAAGATGTTTCAATAGTTTTTTATACAATGAATATGAGCCTGCATATATAGGCAAGGATATATGGATATGTGAGCACACAAACATAACATGTGACTCAATAAGAAACAATGGTAGGTAGGAAATAGGTGTGGGTAGGTAGGAGAAACAATAAAATATTCCACATGAGGTGGATCACCCATCGAAGGTGGAATTATCACTCCACAATAAGTGGATATGGTATAGTATTAACAAGATCAACACCATAAAAGGTGAAAATTCTCCTACACACACTATCCCAATTTGGCACAAACACCCAAGTGTCTCATACCCAAACTACTATGAAATGCATTTTCTAAGTAAACTTAAGTAAGGTGTAATAATATCCATGATGAATAATTATTTACACCAACACCTCACATGCTAGCTTATGGTATGCCACCTATGGGTGGCTATTGATGTGATTGAAGAGCTTAACGTGGGACACACTTCTTCAATCATACATGGTTTTTTGAGGTTGGTCTTCGAGTGGAAAGATTAGATTGTCAAATTGTTTTTATTGTCATTTGGTTGGTTGATATAAAATAAGGAATCTTTAGTATTATCGTATTGGTCAATCAGTTCAAATCTTTCCATCCACCAAGCATCTGATGCCCGAACCGTTGCATGCTTAGATTGTCAAATTGTTTTTATTATCGTTTGGTTGGTTAATACATAATAATGAATCTTTAGTATTATCGTATTGGTCAATCAGTTCAAATCTTTCCATCCACCAAGCATCCAACAAGTATGCTGTATGTCCAACAACATCCTCATCGGATAAGTAGTGAGGGGCCGTTGGAATTCTGATGCCCGAACCATCACATATACAACATCCTCATCAGTGTGGATGCCCTGGTTGCCATTAGATGTTGTCGAAAGTTTGACGGACCCCCACGAAACATCCGACAAGGATGCTATTTATCCAAAGGCATTCTCGCCAGATGGGTGGTCATGTTCACTGCCAAAACATTACCTGGAAGCCATTGGAATTCCGTCGACTTATCGAGTTTTACTAATGGCTAAGCGCAGTCATGGTTGTCATCGGAAGAGTCTTTGATCACATCGAAATTCCAACAGTCTTGAGCACTGTCAAAATTTTCAACTACAATTTTTTGACGGTATTGCTCATCGGTAGTTTGACGAATTATAGTCGAAATTTTGACGAACTGTTGTCAGAATTGAGCCCCAAATGTACTAGAGTTAGAAGGTGACAGATAAGACTTGTAGATATTTCCTCCTTCTGATAAGGCATCTTGGATTATTTTTACACATGTGTCTAACAAGCTTCTATCATTGGTAATCATTTTTATCAATGTCATGAATCTTTTAGGTTCAAATTCATTTTTAGCTTTGATCTCCATGGACTTTTCTAATGATTCAAAATGGGTACTCACCGAATTGATTAAACTCTTCAGCTGGTTAGAAGGAGAATCTGATGTATCCTTTTGGAAGGTAGGCATTAATTTTTCAAGGATGTTGGATGCAAGACTTAGTAGCTCACTATCCTCCATATGAGATTTCAATATTTCCTCTTTGGCCTTAGCTTGTGCAAGTGTTGCTATTTTTAGTTTCTGGATAGGAGAGAGGGTTGCCAGATTGATGGACTCTTGTGACAGTGCTGGATTATAAAAAAACTGCTTGTCCTTCTGAAGGAATTCCCTCACATCCCTGACAATGTCTCTTGGCTCAACCTTTGCGTTCTCTACATCAATTTCTGCCTTGACCTCTTTTACACCTGTATCATCAACCACTGAAGCTTGAGTCTCCATGGGCTGATCTGGAGGATTCTGTGTATACTCATCCATATTATCCTCACCCTGCTTATCTTTAACATCATCTTCCTTCACCAGAGCACTTCCATCAGCATGATCATCTTTGGGCTATTCTTCTTGTGATGCCGAAGTAGATGAGACAACATCATACTGATTTTTTTGCAAAATTGGTTTAAGGATTTTCTCTATATCCTTTACTACTTCATCAGTTAGACCAGTCATAATCTTATTGACTCTAGTTTTTCTTCTGAAGTGTGGATTAAGTTCTGTAAGTATTCTATTGATTATTGAACTACTATTATTGGACATAAATTTACAATTACACACTCTCTTAACCTTTCATATTCCTTATTTGTAGTCTGTCTCCTCATTTCCAGAATATCATACAAACATTTTGGTATCTCTAACATTATTTCTATTAGATCTTTACTACACACATTTAAAATTTGACAATAGCTTCGTGTAATGCCCTTTTTCCATTATCATCAAAATTTTTAATATACCATTTAGTCATTGGCTTCAAATTTCCATTCTTGACAACTTCATTCACAGTTTCATCTAAAGACATAGGAGGTTTGACTGTAAATTTTGCTTGCTTTGTTATGTCATCTATTTCAGAGGTTTTTTCTTTCTTATCAGATGGCTTCTCCTTAGCAACTGTGGAGACCTTAGGTGCTTTTTTCTTCACCTTCTTCACAACTTCATCAGACTGTTTCTTCATTGTCCTCCACAGTAACAAATTCCTTTGTGCTCTTCTCCTTCTCCCTCTTTTCTCGTTTGCCAAATGGCTTGGCAGAACTGAATGAGGGTGCAAAGCTCCTTAATGGTTTGGCCTTCTTCTCCTTCACAATCTGTTCTTCAGATAAAATGTTTCTTTTCCTCACCTCCCAGATCGCCTCCTTAGAAATCCCAATGCTTTCAACATATGCCTCAACCTCCTTCCTCACTTTCTTCTAGATCTCAGGCTTCTTGAACTCCTTGTGCAATTTCAAATCCTTCTCAACGAAGGTACCAAACCTATCCTTTGATGGATCTATTGGTTTTCTTAGGAGGTTTTGTGCATAAAGCTCAAGAATTTATTCATTTATCTCATACTCCATGGGCATGATCCATGAAGTTCTCAGTTCCATTGCTTCCATCAACCATTGGTCTGTGTCCACCATGAAACAAATAGTGTCTTGATATTTCTCAACTATGGACTTAGGGATTCTCTCCTTTTCCTTCATTGTACTTTGTAAATTCTTAAAATAACCCCAAAGAGTGGCTTTTTAGGTCTTAATGTCTCTAATGCTGTGTAGAAAATATCTGATCTGGATGGCTACCGATCTGTCATATGCCCATTGCACTTGACGTATTCCCGATACTTCATTCATGAAGTAAAAGTACAAACATAGAATTAAGTTTCCATACTTGAATGAATGCTTCTTGCCTTGTTTAGTCTTCTGCAAGCTCTTCATAAACTCACTTCAGAGCAATTTACATAGATCATATTGCTTGTCTTCCTGGAGAATCTCATATGCAACATAGATAGAAACTCTAGAGACAAAATTTTCCCTGTTGGAACTATGGATCTTATATCCTATCACCATGGAGGGAAACTTAACATCATATTCAAGAATATCACTTATAGTCATTGCCCTTTTATCAAATTGCGATCCAGTTGCATCAGTAACCGTTTAATTCTTCACTATCCTTAATGAGGGTAAGTCACCGGTTGAGCATAGACTAGTAATAACCTTAATAGCATGCTTTGTGATTTTGAATGTCTTGTTCAACCACATGAACTCATCGTGCATTATTCTCAGCATGTACCGAACCCACTCAGTTTTATCAAATGATAGAAATCCAACAAATTGCAAAAACCCTTTCTATTCCAATTCTTTAAATTCAAATTTGGGTTGGAAATTCTCATCTAGTAGTTGGTTATTGTAAAGATTCAACAAATGAAAGCTTCCTAACTCTTCGATGGGGCAATGTGTATAAAACCTAATATCTTCGATATGTAAAACACCATAGGGAATTGATGAAAATACACTTTTCAGATCATCTTCAACCAAAATAAATGGATGTTTCTTGAAGTTGGGTCGAGCTCTATCGGTTACATCAACAACTAGAGGGGTTGCAATTTTAGAGGTAGCCATTTCAGAAAATTCAAACTTGAAAAGTTTCATAGATAAATACCTTTTTCATTGGATTAGGGTTTCGCATAGGAAATCTTCTTGCAGCTTTGATCTCTTGGATATTTTGCTTGCAGATCTCTTTTCTCTTCTTCTCTTCGGATGCAAAGTGAGAAATGAAAGTATAGAATTTTCTTATATCATTCGTAAACCTAACTTTTTAGTGTAAGTAATGTACTTTTCCCTAGTCTTTTGGATACTCATCTTTTCGAGAATACTTCACCAAATTCATCTGCGGATCTTCATGGGAGCTCAAAATATTCTAGAAATCCTTTCAAAAAATCTATAATCATCAAATTCAACTTCTGCAACCTGCCGGATTCAGACACATATCTCAAACAAGGGGTTTATAAGATTTTTATGAAAACTCCCCCAAGGTCGGATGCATTAGCTTAGTTACCAGATGAAGTTCCAACATCGAAATCAGGTGCGAACCCATTTCTAGTATCCGAGTCACTCTTGTTAACCCATGTCTTCTTCATCTGATCTCTGATCTCCTCAAATTTTTCTTTGCCCTTATCATCTTCCTTCACACTCTTGTTCTTGTCTTATGCACCCTTCCTATTCACATTTCTGCTTTGATAGTATTTTGCAATGTGACTGGATTTGTTGCAACCATAGAAAACAATATTTCCTTGCATAGGCTTTAATTTCATCTGATTTTCTCTTGATCTCCACTGATTAGAAACATGCCCAAACCCACCACATGCATAGCATCTAACATTCCTTCTATTTTGAAAAATATTCATCACACTTCTGCATTCATTTGACTTATGTCCATACTTGTTGCATTTAAAATATTGATCAAAGAAAGATGGACCATTATTATTCATTCTATTTCTACATTGACTAGCCATATGACCAAATTTATTGCAAACAAAATAGTTACCATTGAACTTATGAGCATTAGGTTTCCTTACCAGAGGCCTTCTAGAATTTTTCTTCTGATGTACTGATTTGGTATTGCCTTGACCAGATCCGGAGCTTTCACCTTTCTAAAATCCAAGACCTCTTGTGTCATTAGCATTCTTATAGCTTTCAAGCATCTCATTAAGCTTGGTTGAACTGATTCTAAAATTCTCCTTGTATTCATTTGAAACTTCAAGATCATATTTAAGAAGAAGGATCTGCCATTCAAGATCTTCCTCATGTTGTCTGGAGTCTTACAGGTCAAGCTTCAGTTGGCCATTCTCATTTTCAAGTCTGCAACATTCTTCAGATTTATCTTTTAGGGATTGAACAAGATTATCCTCATTCTTTTTTCTCTCCTCAATCTCCTTTGTCAATTTCATCACAATAGATTCCATTTCATGTTTCAGGGCTGCATTCTCTATAGAAAGGTTCTCACACTCTTCTATCTTTTCCTTCAGGACTTCATCGTCCATGCTTTGGCTTTCTTTCTGCTTAAGCTCATCAACAAGATCATTTCTCTTTTCCTTGGACCTATTCAATTGCTCCTTCAATGACTGAATGAAATTTTCTGCATCCTTAAGATTTGTTTTCAATTCCCAAACTTTGGCTTTGGACTAATCAAGATCATGAAGTGCAACAAGTAGCTATTATCTAAGACTATCAGAATCCATTAAAACACCTTCCTAGATCTTCCGAGGAAATTGGCTCAGATACCAATTATTGGAATCAAGGAACACGGAGAGGGGGGTGAATCAATGTTCTATAATATTTAAAATTATTAATCTAATTCTTCAACCATCTAATACAAATCAACAAAATAAAGATGAAAACACATAAAGAAAATATCCACAACACCACACCACTAGATTTATACGTGGAAAAACCGGTTAAGGGAAAAACCACAGTGGGATTGAGACCCGCAGTATTAAAATACTTTTTTAGAAGTATAGAAATATTACAATGGGGAATGCACATGCATTTAGACACACTGCCTAGAGCTCACTACTTAAATTACAATAAGGGCTACAACCCCAAAAGGCTCACTGCCTTATAGAAAGATTATAAAGAACACAGGTTTGAAATTAACTAATGAATAACATATACCAATGCTTGATTATAGTTTCGATGAAGCACAAAACTCTTAAACACATATTGCTCTGCCACACTGCTTTGTTTTGTTGTTCTTCAATATTACGGAGCAAAAATCTTTCACTTGTGCATGTGAAATTGCACACAACCATTCACAACCACTTCCCACACCACCACATATACCAAAAATGACTACACAAATAAAACGTGTATACCAAGTCGGTTGACTCCAAACTAAAACAATCATGCAGATAAAAAAGAATCGTCCACACGCTACCAAAATTGTCTAACACACCTCAATTACAATCATAGCACCAAAATCAATCCACATAATCCACATGAGACTTATGAAGAACACTGTTGTATCCAAAATCTTGTATACTAGATCTTCTAACTCACTCCAAAATCAACACCGGAGGCTATAAACCTAGAATGTTGTAGATAACATATCCACAATGCTTCCCTAAGATCTGCAACACAAAATATTCAACTAAAATGAAGTACTGACCAAAATGCCAACCTCTGTCGAA
The DNA here is from genome assembly GCF_030272615.1 of Cryptomeria japonica. NCBI lineage: Eukaryota > Viridiplantae > Streptophyta > Pinopsida > Cupressales > Cupressaceae > Cryptomeria > Cryptomeria japonica. The sequence goes on along the minus strand of NC_081415.1, from coordinate 596,512,373 downwards.
TGCCTTGTTCTATCTCACTGGACTTCACCAAATCTTCATTCTATCTTCCCGTAGGATCAGATCACACACTGTGGATAAAATCTCTAGCTTGGGTTTCCATCAATGACAACATCTGATGCCTAGTGCAATGTCTCTTGCCAACAACTTCTTTTCTTGCAAAGGTTAAAAAAAAATAACTTCAATTTTTGCAAAGTAAAAGAACTTCATCTTTCGTTTGGAGCTTTAAAAAGAATCTCACTTGTTTTTGGCAAAGGGTAAAAAATGAACAATTCACTTTTCATTTGGCAAGGTAAGAAGAACAAATCACTCTTTTACAAAATTTCAAAGTTCTTCGTGGTTCTTACAAAGTTTTTTTTTAAGTTTTCAAAAGTTCTTAAATTACAAGTTTTGGTTAAAAATAACTCCTCATTTTGCTATTGTGGGTAAAAATAATACTATGCTTGCTAGAGAAACATCTCCAAATAGAAATTAGATCACTTTGTGATGTTGGTATAAAAAGAACAAAACTTGTCTACCATGCTTTGAAAGTGATGGGTATATGGTCTCCCCTTAATTGGGTGATCAAAAAGTCAAAATCACTCTTTTTCTTTCTTTTCCTTATTGTAATTAGGTTATAACCTTTTAGTAGGCCTGCCCTCCCAAGAAGCCCATAAGACCGGTGAGAGTGGAATGACCTAAGTGGGGAATGAATAACGCCAAGTAATCCAACCCACTATAATCAAATGTGGATTTGATGAAAATCATGTCCAACGGTTTTTCTCATTGATTAGCCTTCTCCAGTATCCTCGAGATATATAAAGCCTTTTTTGTAAAGCTTGGGAAGCCTCTTGAGGGAGTTTATCATTGAAAACCAAACATAATCCTTACTAAAAATATTTAAGACTATAATCCTTGCCGAGTCAGTTATCCAAATATTTCTAATATCATAGTGCAAGGGTGGGGAAGAATCGACCACCAAGACACTCACCATACATCTTCCAAGAATATGATCCAATTGAGAAGCAATTCTCTTTGGTTCAACTTCTAGAAAAAGGAAAAAAATGGGCACACCCTCGTGTGTGACAGGGCTGTTTGAGCTGAAGGAGTATCAAGATGTGAGCTATTGATATTATTGATGACCCTTGAGATTAAAGAGTCTCATTAATGTGTCTTCTTGTTCAAACCAGTGAAAACAAAAGGGGATTTGAAAAGATCCTAAAGAACATACACTTGATGTTTAGATTAGTGACAAATCTTCCATTGTGTTCATGATTTCTTATTGTGTTCTTATTAGAAATCATAAAAACATCTTGCTAAAATTTAACAATCAGAAAAATCATCAAAACTTAGAAAAATTAGAAATCTCTACATAATGGTGCATCTGATCATTTCCCTAGTGCATTTGATCATTATTCTGGTGCGTTTGACCATTTCTCTGGCGCATATGATCATTATTCTCATGCATTTAAAATATACTTTGGCACATATGAGATTCAAACTAGCGCATTTGACATTTTATCTAGCACATACAATAGATCTTTTATCGCATTTACTTTGGCACATTTGAGATAGAGAGCATTTCTAGGCAAATTTTAAAAAATCCAAAAATTGTTTTGGATACCCTTTTTAGCATTATTTTAGGTCCAATTGTCATAGACAAACTTTTCTAAACAAAAACACTGTTTTTCAACAAGTGATCCAAATTCACCTTTCAACAATATACGAATCAAATACCTACTTGGTTTACTTAAGTTAATCACATCAGTTAAGTTTATAAATCATGATATATCATCCCCAATCAAAGAAACTTCATTAATCATTTGACACACTTAATCACATCAATAGGAAAATATTGATCCTCCTATTTCGACTTAGTAAACTTGAGTCAATCAAACAAGTATTTGCAATCAAAACATCCTTTCAAAACAAACCACAATTTTGATCACTTTTATGACCATCCCTCATCACTTAAAGAAGAAGAAGCTTAGTTGAAAGACAATCTTAAAGAAAAGAAGATTTCTTTACATCAACTACAAACTCTTGCTAAAACATCGGACATTCCTACACTGATTTCAAAATTATTTACATGGTTGTGGAACTGAATTTGACGAAGAATCACTGAAAACTCGTGCCTTTGGACAAAGATCCATATTATCACAACATCTCAATAAAAGTGGGGAAATCAACTTGTCTTATTTACCTCAACAACAAATCACCTGTTGAGTCACAATGAGATCATTCACATGCCTATTTTAACTAGAGCTCAAACACTTAAGGCGAAGGAGGTAGAAACTTCATCAATCATGGGAGGAAGAAGAAAATACCTTTTACAACAGGTATAGAGATACTAACACTGAAGAGATAACATATGTACTAATTCAGGAGGCTCAACAAAATCCATTAAATGCTAGCAAGTTAGGGTACTAAACTACCTGTTGATTTTGATGTGAACCAACTAAGAAGAAATCACAAGAAAGTAGAAGCTGAGTCAAGTACCCATAACAACAATGCATTGAATGCCTTAAGACAAAAAAATTCAAGTTCTCCAACAACAAATGCAAGATATGCAGAGAGAAACAATAAGGAGATACTCCTTAGAAGATATTTGTCCTTATCCATTCGATATAAGCTTAAACATTATATCATTTCCACCAAACTGTGAAATTCTAAAATATGACAAGTATAATGGTAAAACTGACCCACAATCTATCATGTAAGGTAATTTTGCACCATGAGTCTAGAATTTGCACACAATGACACTTATTTGATGAGATTATTTCTATGAAGCTTACGTGGGAAAACTATGGAATGGTTATTAAACTTACAATAGGCATTAGATCATTTGAAGAGTTAGTGAATAAATTTATATCATAATACTATTACAACATCTAGCATGAGACAAACATGCTCGATCTTTGCAATACAAAACATAAAAAATGGCGAGACATTCCTTACCTTTTTACAAAGGTGGAGATGATTGTTTGCTAGATATTCTCATCCAGTACCTAAAAAGGAAAAGATGGATATCTTCATTGACAACCTAAATAGTGAGATGAGTTATCAACTCCAATTGCAATGCCTACCAAGTTTCGACAAATTGATCAATAATGGTATAAAAATTAAGGATGCCTTGGTTAAGAGAGGGATATTGAAGTTTTCTAAGGAACCAATTTTTCCAACAATTACAACAATAAAAATACCAACAAAAATACTAACAAATCAAATTTATGGAGGAGAAACAAAAACATCATTAATGATGGCATAGTCGACACCCATAACGTAAAATCCAAGCAACCAGTCTTGAACTTATTAGGAAATACTACACCTGCAAACAATCCAATAACAAACCCAAACCAGCCCTTACTCCATATCAAAGGAAGTTCACACATTTAAGAAAATCACTCGAGTTAGCGTTCAAAGAACTTCTATCCAACAAACTCATAACATTGCCCGATACACAAGATTTTGAACCACAAGTCAAACCATCATGGTGGAATGACGTGCATCATTTTGAGTATCATAGAAGAAAATGTCATAGAACTAATGACTTCCAAAGATTGAAAAATCTAGTGCAAGACTTATTAGACAAAGATGATAGAACGGTAGAAGGACACAAGACAAATGATGATCATGATGTTGGCAATTGACACTCATCCGGTAAGGTGAATTACATTTAGGGTTGTCATTGATGGAAAATCATCTTCAGGTGTTGGTATTTCTCATCTGGATTCATTATCTTATCATTTTGCATAGATTGGTCCAACCGGTATACACACACTTTGCTTTATTCTTGTTAATCGGTTAGTCTTGGTACTGATAACCTATATTTGGGACCTAGTTAAGTATAGAACCTGGTTAAGGTATTTTGGGACCTCGGTAAAATCACTTGTAAAATTTATGGTAGCATGTGAAGGCCAACATTAATTATGATCATCGGGATAATGTATATCATGCTCCATGATCTGGCAACCAACAAGTTTATTTTTCTTGAAAGCCGACATGTTAAACAAGTTACAAGGGTATTTAAGGGAGATCCTTTTAGTGATGGATTTCATATGAGTGGTTATGTGATTTGTGATGCGAATTAGTTAGTGATTGATGGTATGCAATTTGGTTAGTGAGTGGAAGCTTTTGTGCACAATTTCACATGTGAAATCCTAACCGGTAGTACAAAACAAAGCAGAACATAGTACCAGTAAACCGGTTCAGAGAAGGTCGATAGAGCTTAAAGTGGAACTTATCTAGCATGTTCAGATGCATCCTATAAGTTTATTTCTATATGAAATCATTGTGTAATATTGTGTAAGTCAATGAGACTTCTATTTGAGCATGAGCTCTAGGTGGTGAGATTGATTGTATGTGCAATCCCCTCTATGCAATATTTGTATACCTTGATCAAGTATATAGATATTGTGGGTATCAGCCCCACCATGGTTTTTCCCTTTATAGGGTTTTCCACATATAAACATTGGTGTTATGGTATTTCTGCTTTATGTATTGTTTGGTTTATGCACTTTAATTTTATTTTTTGTTAACCGGGTCATAAGTAATAAGTTCAGAAATTCATTTACCGGTAGAAAACTGATTCACCCCCCTTTTAGTGTTCTTGGATTCCAACAATTGGTATCAGAGCCTAGTTCATCAGAAGAATTCTAACAACTTGAGGAAGATCCAGAACTTGGAATCAATGGAAACCAATTTGCAGCAACAACTTCAACTTGCTCTTAAGGATCTTGATAATGAGCAGGTGGAAAAAAATAAATTGAAGAATGATTTGAGGAAAGCCAGAGAACACATCATTTTATTACAAGGAAAGCTATCAACTGTTCAAGCCAAGAGGAAGGAACTCTGTGATCAACTGTAAAATCAGAGTAGTGATGAGGAAGATGCTTTGAAAGATCAATGTCAGAAACTCACTCAGGAGAATACTACCTTGAAGAATGAAATGCAAGCCCTAACTATGAGAATGTGAAAGTACATTGAAGACAGGAAGAAGACTGAAGAAAACCTAGCTCAAGATTTAAAGGACAAATCAGATGAATGCAACAGATTGATACATGAGAATGACATGTTGAAACTTGAGCTGATTAAGTCCCAGAATAATAAACAAGAACTTAAGAGACAAATCATAATCACGAGAGATGATTTTACCACTACAAATGAGTAAAAGGACAATTTCAAAGCCAGCTCTGTAAGACGATGAATTGTTGAAGAGCCAAAGAGATGTTAATAACAAGAGAGGTCTTGGATATGAAGTAGGAGAAAGCTTTGGTATTGCACAAAAAGATCAATCATCCGGTCAGAAGCAGAATCATGCCAACAATTGGAACTAGAAATCACTAGTAAGACAACCTAATGCTCACAAATTCAATGGTACATGCTTTGTTTGCAATAAATATGGTCATATAGCAAGTCAGTGTAGAAATAGGAATAATCAGAACAATGCATCATCCACCGGTCTTGGAAATGTCAGATGTCATGCATGTAGTAGATTTGGACATATGGCTAACCAATGCAGATGAAAAGGAAATCAAGGAAATCAAGGGTACAATAAAGCAATTCAGAAGAACAATATTGTTTGTTATGCATGCAATAAGATTGGATATATTGCTAAGTATTATAGAAGCAAGAATCCATCGGTAGCTGATGAGAAGGGAAAGGGAAAGTTTGAAGATATCAGAAAGCAACACGAGAGAAGATGGGTTAGGAAATCATATACTCCACCAGTAGATCAACCAATAGAGCCATTAGGTCCTACACCGGAAGTAGGAACTTCATCCGGTAACTAAGGCACTCTGCCTTAGGGGTAGGTAAATCATTGAAGATCATGCAAACACCCCAGATTAGGTCTGTAGTCAAGGAATTCACATTGCAGATGGTCACTTAGGTGATTTCAAGTGTTTACCAGAACCTATATGCAGATTATGTGATTTGGTCAGAATCTCCGGTAGCATCTACGATAGTGGAAAATTAGGGTTAATGGCGGTAAAAGGGAAAAAGTTAAGTCATTTCTTCACACAACAATTGAGCATTCTAGAGAGCGAATTCTAGAGAATTCAAGAGTTCAAAGGCAATTTGTGCGAGCATCTACATTTGAAGAGAATTCATCATCCAACAAGATCTTAAGGTATTTACCATTTGCAGAAACCCTATATATTTATCATTGCATTGTCATTGAATGTTGATACTCCTTTGGTAGTGGAAATTAAGAACCAACCTCATCTGGAATTTAAGAAGCATCCTTCTAAATCTCTTTTGGATGATCCACTGGGAGCATTGTCAAGTGTTTGCCATGGTGTTCTTCACATTGAAGACATTAGGGCATCTATCCACTGAGATATTGAGGAAATTGGGAGCTACAAAATGCCCTATGTTTTCACTGAAAACCTGATCACCGACAATCGGCTGAAGACAAAATATGCACATTTGTAGAGGAAGGGTTTTACCTAGTTAATTATTTTTCTAACATTTGACGAAGATGAACGGGTCAGGTATATTCTTAGTTGCATTCATGGGGAATTCATATGGTTGGACTGGCCATACAAAATTATTGAAGATGTCATTAAGAATATTACATGCCTTTATAGGGTCGAAGGTTTGCTAGGGCCTAGGTCAAAACTTTCCAACATCAAAATCTGCAAACTCACAGGTGCCACCTTCGATGGTAGATCAATGTGAGTTGATGATATTAGAGATATTGATGTAAAATTTGTAGTAATGGTAATTGGTTATAAAATTTATCACTCTAACCGGCTGAACTCTGTCTCTAGAACCAACATCCTCATTGCACATGAGATGGTGAAGGAGGATGCACAATATGACCTATGCAGTGTAATGCTGAAGGAGTTAATGACCAAACTCTAGAAAATAAAGAAAACAAGAAAAATACATTCCAGTATGGTTCTTTCATCACATGCTTGACATTTTATTTTTTGAATATGATACCATTTTATGGGAAGATTCAATGGGATTTTGATAGACCGGTAGCTACTCAAATAGCTCAAGTATTATATCAATAAGGTGACAAACAACAAAAGGCTAATCTATCGATATTTTTCAAAACTTTCCAAGAAGAAATGAAAAATAGAGTTAGAATTCCAAAGGAAATTGTAGAAAAATATAAAGATACTATTTGTTTTATGGTTAATAAAGATGAATATATGATGGAGGCCATCCAACATAGAATAGTCTGGATAATGTTGATGGGTTATGAAGTGCATGAGGCCACGCTGGATGCTTATGCACACCATTTATTGAAAGAAAAATACATTCCAGTATGGTTCTTTCATCACATGCTTGACATTTTATTTTTTGAATATGATACCATTTTATGGGAAGATTCAATGGGATTTTGATAGACCGGTAGCTACTCAAATAGCTCAAGTATTATATCAATAAGGTGACAAACAACAAAAGGCTAATCTATCGATATTTTTCAAAACTTTCCAAGAAGAAATGAAAAATAGAGTTAGAATTCCAAAGGAAATTGTAGAAAAATATAAAGATACTATTTGTTTTATGGTTAATAAAGATGAATATATGATGGAGGCCATCCAACATAGAATAGTCTGGATAATGTTGATGGGTTATGAAGTGCATGAGGCCACGCTGGATGCTTATGCACACCATTTATTGAAAGATCCAGTTGATGAGAAAGAAGAAAGATTTGGTACAACTCAAGAAAAAGGTTTAAAGGTTCATTAGGAACAAGTTGCACTCGCCATAAGAAAGAAGATGACAAGGTTTGTAGCTGAGACACTAATTAGTGAGGGTCATGACAGGGCTAAAATTGAACAAAAAGTTAAAATCCTTGAAGCTCGGAGAAAGGGAGAGATGAAGTAGAAGAGGAAGGAGGAGTTAGAAGTGAAGAAGGCAACTTAGGCCACTCCTAATATGGTCCTAGTTACAATAAAATCATCAAAAAAACTAGAAGCACCATCCGATGAGCCTGCCAACCCCAAGCCAAAGGAATCAGTAAAGAAGAAATAAAAACTAGCTAGGCAATACATGATTGTATCTTCTGAGGAGACTGAATCTGATGAATAAATAAAACATGCTCCAAAGAAGAAAGGTGTTTTGGCTAGGGTTGTGAGATAAAAGAAGGAAGAACAAAAGAAACAACATGAGAAGGAGCCTCCCTGGAAGACTCCCAAAATCACAAATGTACATAAGCGAAAGCCTAAGTTCGATGAGCAATCTAAACCAGAAACAAAGAGAAGAACTGGTAAGAAGAAGTTAGATGTTCAAGACATTATCGATCAAATCATTAAGGATGGTAATTTGGGTAATATTTCTCCATTCTATGATGATTTTAATGATAAGGACAAGAAGCAGTTAGAGGAGGCAATTGTTTTATATCTTGATTCTTTTAGTAGGACTTTGATTTAGTTAAAGAAAATTTTGCCCAAGGAATTGTATCATAAGTTAGAGGTTAGAAAATTACATGCACAAACTTTGGAATGACAAATAAAGGAAACAAAATTAGTTAATCTCTGTCCATCAATAACTCCATCGAAGATTGCAGATTTAATCAATAAGACACGTTCACTAGAATTCAAGCCTAAAAACTGGATTAATAACTTAATGTTAGAAAATTTTGAAGAGATCCAGAAGGAGACTATAGATATATGGGTCAAAATTCTATTAATTATTGGATATGAGTTGAGTCCCAATTTTGTATAGTCACAGAATATTCAATTACCACGGGACAAGAAATCAGTAAAATCTGACGAGCAGAATGTAAATACTGATCCACTAGTTAGCACTCCAACGGTTAATACTCAACCGAATAGTGAGTCCAATTTTGAAATTGAGGATACTCAAAATCCTCCAATAGAAAATGTACATGATGTAGAGGCAGATGTTGCGAAGGATATAGGTACAGAGGATAAGGTCTCAGATGATACACCAAAAGTGAGTGAAGCACCAAGTGGCGGAGCCACCGATGCATAGGAGGTAGAGGATGCAGAGGATAAGTCACCGACTGACACAGGAAAATAGATAGTGACAAACTTCCCTTCCAATTTGGAAATTGACACATCATCCTTAGCCAAAGGGAAGATGCCACAATTTTCTTTTAGTTTTGACAATCCTTATCATATGATGTCTCCGACAAAGAAAATTTTGGCCACTGCAGCACTCTAGGCACAAGAAACATATGAATTGGCTCAGAAGGAGTCTAAGGATAGATAATTAATTCAGAACACTTTTGAAGTTTTGAACTAGCTTATACCAGAATTCCAAGCAAAAGAGAGCGCAAGCTCATCTAGTAAATTGCAGGAGATTATTGAATTTATTCCTAAGCATTATGATTCTTTGGTTAAGATTTTTGTAACTGAGGCTAAAGACAAATTTGTTGAGGCCCACAAGTAGACATTTTTGGAGATGATTGCATAAGAGAAAGCTAAACTTCAAACATGTTTGCAGTCTATTGGTGGAGCATTAACAGAAGGATAAAAAGGTATACAAGACTTGTGTAGATTTTTCAAAGCTCATAGCTTCTATAGACAAGCAAATTTTGGATTGTAAAGATAACTTGATTCAGATCTCTAATTCTTATAATCTGGAAGTAAATTTAACAAGTTATTTAGATGGTCCAATTTTGGCGGTTATGGATCATATTTTGAGGTTAGAGAAGGAAAGGGACAACACAATAAGGTGAGAAACAGAGCTCTGAAATTTTATTGGTCCTCGGATTGATAACCTGCTATTTCACAAAATAGAGTGTATATCTAACATGCAGTAGGAGGATCCCATTGAATCTCAGGCTATAGAATATTATGCCAATCTCTTGAATGGATTCACCTTCATTCTTGATTCTCTCAAGAAGGCTTGGGACGCATCTTAGTTTTGAAGACTTTGTGTGCTGACATTTTAAAGTTTGTATAGGAACTGGTATGCATATATTTGTACAACATTTTTTTGTGGATACCCGCTTTGTCATTGATGTCAATGGGGGATGAGTATAGTGAAAAATGGATGTATATCATGGGGGGAGTACACTAGATGTATATAACTGCATGGATGTACAGGTAAGGGGGACTAGATTCAAAGATGATATCATTTTTCACATGAGTGTTGCCATCAATGCCAAAGGGGGAGATTGTTGGCAATTGACACTCATCTGGTAAGGTGAATTACATTTAGGGTTGTCATTGATGGCAACTCATCTTCAGGTATTGGTATTTCTCATCTGGATTCATTTTCTTATCATTTTGCATAGATTGGGCCAACCGGTATACACACACTTTGCCTTATTCTTGTTAACCGGTTAGTCTTGGTATCGATAACATATATTTGGGACCCGATTAAGTATAGAACCTAGTTAAGGTATTTTGGGACCCTGGTAAAATCACTTATAAAATTTATGGTAGCATGTGAAGGCCAAAATTAATTATAATCATCGGGATAATGCATATCATGCTTCATGATTTGGCAGCCGACAAGTTTATTTTTCTTAAAGGCTTACATGTTAAACAAGTTACAAGGGTATTTAAGGAAATCATTTTAGCGATATATTTCATATGAGTGGTTATGCGATTTGTGATGCAAATCAATCAGTGATTGATGGTATGCGATTTGGTTAGTGAGTGGAAGCTTTTGTGCGTAGTTTCACGTGCGCAATCCTAACCCGTAGTGCAGAACAGAGTAGAAAGAGTATCAGTAAACCGGTTAAGAGGAGGTTGACAGAGCTTAAACTAGAACTTATCAAACATGGTCTAGTGCATCCTATAAGATCATTTCTGTATGAAATCATTGTGTAATTTTGTGTAAGTTAGTGAGACTTTTGTTTGAGCAGTGAGCTCTAGGCACTGAGCCTGATTGCATGTGCAATCCCCTCTATGTAATATTTGTATACCTTGATCAAGTATATAGATATTGTGGGTATCAACCCCACCATGGTTTTCCCTTCATAGGGTTTTCCATGTATAAATATTGGTGTTATGGTATTGCTTCTTTATCTGTTGTTTGGTTAATGCACTTTAATTTTATTTTCTATTAACCGGTTCATAAGTAATAAGTTCAGAAATTCATTTACCGGTAGAAAATTGATTCACCCTTTGTCTCAGTGTTCTTGGATTCCAACACATGAAGCATTGAAAAATACTCTCCCCAATTATCAAAAGGGAGAGCCATAAAATGACAAAGGAAAGAAAGTGAATTATATCTATGATAATGTTATCGATCACATTTCCACGTTAGACAACCAAATAAATGTCATCAAGATCAAAGATAAATAAGAAAACAAACCCGTCAACATAACCATACACTATCAATTCAAGTTTGTATTGAAAGGAAGTGTTGGAATCAAGTATCACTGAGAGGGGGGGGGGGTTGAATCAGTGATCTACCAGTTAGCTGATTTTCAAACTTAACTTTCACCAATAGAAGCAAACACTTAAAACTGAAATGTAGAAACATGAAACAAACAACCACAAGATCATAACACTAATATTTTTATGTGGAAACCCAAATTAGAAAAACCATGGTAGGATTTGAACCCACAATATTATTCCACTATGGGCAGTAGAAAAACAAAATTACAAAATGGAAATGCACATGCATTCAGGCAAATTGCCTAGAACTCACTACTCAATTACAATAACTCGGAAGGATACAACCCTTAGGGAAGTTTCATTGACTTACAAAGTTGTTACAATGATGAATTACAATGTAATAACTTTGAAATAGAATCTACTATGCTTGGATGAGTTCCAGTTGAGTGCTGGATACACTGATTGGATCACCTTCTCTATTCCGCTCTGTACTGCCTTGTACTCTGTCTTAGTCAGCTACTAGATCAAGAATGCACAAGTGAAACTATGCTAAAATGGATTCTCAATCACCTCTCACTTGCATATAATTGCACCATACATAAAAAAGATCACCCACACCAAACTTATATACCGGCAACCAAAAAATAGGTTATTTACCATGTCGGCCTGAAGGTGTAATGTGTAGTCACATGTCGGCTTGACCGGATCCAAAAATATAAGTGTGGATCACTAAAACAATAGAAAGATGATGTGACTATGTCAAACCAATCATCCTAAACACGCTTCAATGCACCACAATCATCGGAAGCTTTCGTACAAAAACTCTACAGAAATAACCCTAAATCACTGATTAATTGTTACTACTTATCAAGTTGCCATTAGTTTCATGTCAAAGTTATACTATATACTCTAGTCAGTTACTACTACCGAAATATTCAATTGGTATGCACAGTCTAGTCGGTTATAGAAGAAAGTAGTCTCAGAGCGTAGTTTACACCAAGTTGTCTACCGAGTATCATTCCATGTCTACCGAGCAGCAAAGATGACACACCGAGTTGATATACACCGAGTTAAATGTGTTACCAGATTCATTGAACCTGGACATACATATGAAAACGTGTTACAAGATCGAGGAACATCTAACCGTTATCACATTGGAAATTGCACTTAAAGATTGTGTATGATTTTGAGGTCATCTAACCAATGAAATATCTTGCATGGTTATTCATTCAATAAATCATATTTGTAAGATCGAAGCAATGAATGGATCACCAACATAAGAGATCTATTTATACAACATGAGTTAAGAATTAACCAGGTGTGTGCACGAGTGTAAGAAGACTATTATAGCGACACAAAGGTCACCGAGAAGGTTTTCAGAGAACAGTTAAAGAATAGAGTAAATAGAAGGGTTTACCGAGTTACTATATGGGTTACTGAGGTATGCTATAAGCAAGGTAATCATATTCTGAGCACATAGAATCTGCTATAACATTCAAGAAGTAAAGTTGTAGATATTTGTAATGATTTTATTGTAATATTTTGAAGTTGTAAGAGAAACCTTTAACAAGGTAAAAGACTCTAATCAAGTCTATAAATTGTAAAGCCTCTAACTAGGTGCATAATTTAGTTTAAGTGTTGTAAAATCCTTTAGCAAGGTAGATCTAACAGATCTTATTATTCCTAATAGGGTAAGCTATCAGAAATAGCTAAACATGTAGCTCTAACTGAGCACTCTTTATTATTGCAGTAGTGAAGTTGTGGATGCCATCCCCATCACAGTTTTTCTCTCTAACCAAGAGTTTCTACGTAACCAAAATATATGTGTTATGGAGTGAATCATGTATGATTGTTATCTATTTGTTTTAGCTTTATATTATGTTACTGCACTATTCAGTTTATGCATAACAGTAAAGTTCTTATTGAAGAAAAGTTTTGAAGTACTGATTCACCCCTCCCCTCTTAGTACATTAGCTTTCCATTTTGGGCCTAACAATTGGTATCAGAGCTTCAATCTTGAAAAAAGGTTTAACTGCCTAAAGAGAAAGATCTTATCAATGGAAGGCTATAAACAATCTTGGAGGATTGTGTATCTGCAAGAAGAACTGGATCATGCCAATCAAGTGATTGTAGACATGCAAAGGAAAATGCAAAAATCTTTGAAAGTGAGAAGAATATTATCTGATGATTTGCAGGACTCTCAAGAGTTAGTGGAACAAATTGAGACATCATCTGAGAATAGTATATCTGAAGAAATGATTGGAGTATTGAAAGAAAAGAACAAAGCACTGGCTGATCAATTGAAAGCAATGAAAAGTGAACATGAACATTTCAGCACACAGATGACTGAAAATATTGATGCATTGAGGACAACCGAGGATAAAGTAAGAGATATAGAAAGAGAAACAACAACTTGAAGTCTTAGTATTTGATAAGAATGATGAAATCACAAGGTTGACTAGAATTCAATAAAATCTGTCAGATCAACTAGGTTATGCACATCATGAAGCAATTATGAAAAATATGAGAATCAAGCATTGAAATTTGAAGTATCAAGGTTGATCGATGAACTTGAATCAGAGAAGAAATCCAAAGAAACACTGAAGAAGAGTTATGAAGCATCAAAGATGTTGGATGAGCAACCGAATACAAGAAGACCCAACAACGATTCAGGACTCGGTTACAAAGGAAAAGACTCTACTGAGAAGGGAATTCATACTACTGAGAGAGGAGAATCATCAAAGCAAGCTGGAAACAAGAATGACATCAAAAGAAAGAAGCCTATTTGCAACTACTGTGGAAATCAAGGTCACACTGCCAACATGTGCCAAATCAGAAAAGGTAAGCAATCGAATGTCACTAAGTCCAATGGTTATTGTTACAATTGCAATAAATATGGTCACACATCTAATCAATGTAGGAAAAATTCTATTAACAATTATCAGAAGGCAAAATTCAAATGGTTTTGTAAAAACTGCAATAGATATGGACATAGTACCGAGAAGTGTTGGTTTAAGCAAAATAACTATATGTGGTATGCACACCGAGCAAATGCTAGAGGTTATTGAACTCACACAGATCCTTACCGATAGTACTCTGCAGTACCATGGGATTACAATACAAGGATATGGTGTGAATTTTGTGGAAGATATGGACATATAAGTGCCAACTGCTTTATAAGGTTTGGAATGAACAACCAAAGATCATGGAGAAATCCTGGTATGGCATGTTTTCATTGTCACAAAGTTGGACATTTAGTTGGAGATTACAAAGATCAACCTAGAAAAGACACTGGAGAAATAAAAGACAAATTAAAGATGATTTGGAAAAAGAAGGAAATTGTGTCAAATGAAGTAAGCACCTTACCTACCAAGTTAGGTGCACCTATTCCAAATTAATCGGTAAAGGTATGAAGGGACTGCATTATCTCAAGGTTAAATCTTAACAGTTCCTATTTTATTATTATGTACTTAATTCAAAATCTGCATAATTAAGATGTAATAGTAAGGTTTGAAATTCTATCAAAGTCTTTTAAAGCACTATACAGGAAAAATGTCAAGTCGGTGAATAAAGGAAACCTGTCTAGTCGGTGAATGAAGGAAGTTTGGTTACTCGGTTAAAGTGAAAAAAGGAAAGATAGTTAAAGTGAATCGAGAGCATTTAATGTTTTTGACCTAACCCATACGGAGCCCAATAAGGTATAATGTGTACTTAAAATCATTTTCGCGGTCATTTTCACTTACCAAGTTTTCGAGAGAGCAGAGCAAAGCGAATCCAAGGTGATCGAAACCTCCTACAAAGAAAATTCAAGGTATTTACATCAATCTCAATGCATTGTTAAGCTGGTTTACCGATCTTATCTAGTTGCCATTATTTGCTAAGTATAAAGCATCTATCGTTTGAAAATCCTGAAACCCTAAGGATTCTTTGTTAGCTTTTATCTGAAATCTACAATGGCACCTAAGATCCAAGATCCCATTATTGTCAAGAATGTAGAGAAGCCCTCACTAAAATACTCTTTTACTCCTAAAGTTGCATCTAAACTAGATGACAAAACCACTTTTTCACTCATCCCAGATAGAGTGTTGTTAGTTGAAGATGTGAGATTCTTCACCAAATGTCGTGTTGAAGAACTCGGTCATGTTGAAATTAAAGACACCTATGATGAACTGTGCACAGATGGTAAATTGAATAGCAAGTATGAACACATCAAGATCAAGGGATTAACTGAAGCCCTAACCTATCCCCATGTGTTCAAACCCTAGTGGGTTAAGTTTGTTCTGAGTAGAGTTCACGATGATTTCATGTGGCTAGAAGAATAACCATTTAAGATTACCAAGGAGATCATTCATCTGATTACCGGTTACCCCATTTATGATCATGCCCGTGCCAAAAAGATGATATCACAGAAGGAATTGATCAGTTTAATGGGAGTGGAATCAGATTGTAGAGGATTGAAACTAAATAATGTCACTGATGAAGAACTAAAATTTGCCATAAGAGTAATGGGTTACTGTTTCTTCCAATTAGCAAGGGAAAACAATGTACCTTCTGTAGCAGTAGACTTGGCTTACAAAATTGTGAAAAAGGGAATGAAAATTGATCTATGTGAGGTGTTGCTAAAGAACCCATTTGAGAATCTGAACACCATCAGGAAGCTGAAGAAAAACAACTCGGGTAATAAACTAAAGTTTGGATCATTACTTGTATGCATGTTTTTCTATTTTGAAAAATTCTTTCCATCAGTCTGTAAAGTTGTTTGGGAACTACACTGACCAATCACCCATCAGATAAATGACTTCATCAAGAAGTTAGGTCATAATTTCAATGATATTATGGATGACTACTTTAGAAAATTTCAAGAGAAAATGCATAACAGATACCAGATTCCACCCCAGCTAGTAGAGAAATACAAAAATGATATATGTTTTGAAGTTGACACTGATTACTGTTATGTGAATGCTGTGGAATTGAGAACTCAATCTTTGTCACCTATGGGATACGAGATTGATTTTGACATCACACAACAACAAATTGATGCATTTCTTACATTATCGAGGCATGCTACTGAGCTAAGGTATGGAACCTATGAGGAAGTAAAGGAAAAGGTAAAGATGAGAATTGTAGTACCCAAAGCTACAAGAAAGGCAACAAAAATGATAGAGGCATTGTTAGAGAAATTCAAAGAAGACTCTTCCTCTACACCTGTCAAAGGCACCATTGCCATTATTGAAGAGGAATCTGAAGCCCAAGAGGCAGCAATAACACTAAGCACTAAATTGCCTAAGGGTAAAGTATTGAAGAGAAAGAAACAAGACACATCAAAGGCCTCACCGACTCCACCTCCAAAGTGACCTAACACAAGAGCATCTGCAGTCTCACCGAGTAAGAAAACAAAAAGTGTTACTACTCCCAAGGTAACAAAGACCTACAAGAAATCTACTCGGAGACTCATTTTGGCAAAAGAGTCTAGTGATACCGAATCAGAGGATGCAAGCAAATTTTAGATTGTCAAAAGCAAGAAGGTAAATGTACGTAGTGTTGAAAACTTTTGTGCTAATCTGAAAGAATATGGAGGATTTGGTTCATTCAGATATGTAAAGTATGAAACCAGAAATAATGATGAGAAGAGACAAATTGAAGAAGCTTTCATCCGCACACTTCTAAAATTCTGGTTAGCTCCATTGGAACTAGCAAAGTCACTTCCAAATGAACTTTACTTGCATATTGATAATAGGTGGAAGTATGCAATGGATTCGAAGAACAGATCAGAGAGAGAAGTTTGGTTCATCTATTTCCTGACATGTCAGTAGCTTAAATAAAAGAACATCTGATAACCTACAACTCAAAGTTTCTTGTCAAACAGAGAGCCTTAAAATTGATGAATGGGCTGTACATTGAAGTTGAAAATGAGACAAAAGCAAAGTGGCAGGAAATCTTTAAAATCAAGGATGCCGGTGAGCAAGCTATAGTTGAAATTGTTGATGTCACTGAGCAAGATCCTGATGTTACCGAGCAAGACCTTGATGACACCATACAAATAGATGAAGATGTCATGGATATAGAGGCACCAGAACAGGAAATGATAGAAGGCAATGCATATGCAAAACTTGTATCTAGTGAATCAGTCCTAGAACAAGTTTAGCCTTATCCACCAGTCAAGCAACCTGTCTCAACTGAAATCCCTCATGACACGGATCAAGGCACCGAAGGTCTCAAGTCTACAACAGGAGAAGGTACTACTAAAGAACATATATCTCAAGCACCTTCTAGCATTGAGAATGTTGCAACTGAGACACCGAAGGACACTACATAGGCTAAAGAAACTAATCAAAGTGTTTCCTCTACCGAGCAACCTACCAAGGGTCATCAAGCCTCACAAGACATTGTCTCAGTTCCATCGGTGAAAGGTAAAGAAAAGAAGATGAAAAAGCATAGTTTTAAAGTTGATTTGTCAAAACCAATAGTGTTGCCCAATGTTGATTTATCAAAATTATAGGGGCAAGCACTCATTGATTTCGGTGAACTATGCAAAGCAAAGGCCGAACAAGAGAAGCAAATGGCCATTCAAAAGAAAAAGAAAGTACTTCAGAAGGTGAAAGCACTCTTAATAGATATGCTACTTGAAGTTATAGTATCCACTGATGCAGCCATCCACATTCAACTGGATGAACTCCTAACAAAAATAGAGACATCTGGAGTAGATGCATCGAAGTATTTGAGCAAACTAAAAAACAAAGAGCTCACTGCAAAAAGGATAGAAGAGGTACAGAAAGCTATATCTATTGGCAAACTTAAACTTGTCAAATTTATTGTTGAGTTGACTCCTCAACTCAAGCACATTCTTTATTTATTTCAGAAACTCTGCACATTTTCTTTATTCATTAAAGACATTAAAAATAAAAAAGAGGCAATTGAGAAAGAGATCACCGATCTCTCAAATAAGTTGACCATAGAGCCAAATTCAGTTCATAATTTTTATACCAAGCTACAACAGCTCATGGCTCAACAATTGGACTTAATAAATGAAGAACACAAGATCAAGATGGTATAATGAGACTATAGACATTATTCCTTCCTCATCTTTCATCTGTCCAAGAACTGATCAACCGAGCCACCTCCCTATCTACTACACAAGAGGGAAGAACTCTAGATGGCTTAATATCATTATTGGCTAATATTCAAGCACATAATTCTTTAATGGACAGTGTAAAGAATGCACTCTCTATCCCTCTCACCGAAGCCCAAACTAAGTACAAATCCATTTTTGATCAGTTACCACCCCCGAATGGTAATTAAGTTTTGATGTTTGTCAAAAAGGGGGAGTAATATAGTATTGGGGAAGTGATATAGTATTCAAAGTATCAAACAAAATGAGTATATTATATAGGGGGAGTATACTGAGCAGAGCAAGCAGAGTATCCAAGAGCAGTGAACCGAATAGTGAACAGGATAGTAAGCAAAGATCAAGAGTAGCACACAGAACATTAATCACTGAAAATGCAAAATTAGAGTTTTGTATAGTATATCGATAAGGGGAGTATATCTGGATATATTATTTTATTGACTATTGTACATACTATCAGTATAGTCAAATTTTGCAAGTATATAGATTTTTGAGTTATAACTTTGAAAGTAGTTTTTTGTCAAACATCTCAACAAATGTCAAAAGGGGAGATTGTTACTACTTATCAAGTTGCCATTAGTTTCATGTCAAAGTTATACTATATACTCTAGTCAGTTACTACTACCGAAATATTCAGTCGGTATGCATAGTCTAGTCAGTTATAGAAGAAAGTAGTCTCTGAGCGTAGTTTACACTGAGTTGTCTACCGAGTATCATTCCATGTCTACCGAGTAGCAAAGATGACACGCCGAGTTGATATACACTAAGTTAAATGTGTTACCAGATTCATTCAACCTGGACATACATATGAAAACATGTTACAAGATTGAGGAACATCTAACCGTTATTACATTCAAAATTGTACTTTAAGATTGTGTATGATTTTGAGGTCATCTAACCAATGAAATATCTTGCATGGTTATTCATTGGATAAATCATATTTGTAAGATCGAAGCAATGAATGGATCACCAACATAAGAGATCTATTTATACAACATGAGTTAAGAATTAACTAGGTGTGTGCACGAGTGTAAGAAGACTATTACAGAGACACAGAGGTCACCGAGAAGGTTTTCAGAGAACAGTTAAAGAATAGAGTAAACATAAGGGTTTATCGAGTTACTATATGGGTTACCAAGGTATGCTATAAGCAAGGTAATCATATTCTGAGCACATAGAATCTGCTATAACATTCCAGATGTAAAGTTGCAGATATTTGTAATGATTTTATTGTAATATTTTGAAGTTGTAAGAGAAACCTTTAACAAGGTAAAAGACTCTAATCAAGTCTATAAACTGTAAAGCCTCTAACCAGGTGCAACATTTAGTTTAAGTGTTGTAAAATCCTTTAGCAAGGTAGATCTAATAGATCTTATTACTCCTAATAGGGTGAGCTATCACAAATAGCTAAACATGTAGCTCTAATCGAGCACTCTTTATTATTGCAGTAGTGAAGTTGTGGATGCCATCCCCACCGCAGTTTTTCTCTCTAACCAAGAGTTTCTGCGTAACCAAAATATATGTGTTATGGAGTGAATCATGTATGATTGTTATCTATTTGTTTTAGCTTTATATTATGTTACTGCACTATTCGGTTTATGCATAATAGTAAAGTTCTTATTGAAGAAAAGTTTTGAAGTACTGATTCACCCCTCCCCTCTTAGTACATTAGCTTTCCATATTGGGCCTAACATTAATCAACTACCAGTTAAGACCCACTTCCGGATAAGAAGAATCACAACCGCTAGATCAAATCTCCAAGAAGAGTTGCCATCAATGACAACCCTAAACCATAAATCAAGCATCAGAAATCACCGGATGAGTGTAAATTGCCAACAATATCACCCTTTGGCATTGATGGCAACACCTATGAAACCTGTACAATGGATCAAGAGTAAAATAATTCTAAGGCCCCCCCTTAGATCAAAAAACCAAAAATCTGCAGAAAGAAATCTGTACACTCGTTTCACACTATACGTTTTTCACCCCATCTCTCCCCCTTTGACAATAATTCCAAAGATGGGGTGTGGATAAAAAATTACCTTGTACATGTATACACACTAGATGACTAGATATATACATACTTGAGTACATTTGCATATGTAGACTTAAGAAATCCAAAATAGGTACTACAACCTTCCCGCAATTTTTTCAAAATTGTGCCAAAACCGTTTAGAACATAAGCACGTAGTTCTATTGCATGCAACTCAGTTGGTGTTTCCTAAGTCATAATCTGAATACATCCCATCTTATGGCACACCAAGGTGTCTAACCAGGAACTAACTAGGTTTTGAAGTTCACCTTTCCTTCTCTGCATCTTGTCCTCTTTCTCTAGATTACCAATTTGTCCCATAAGAGTCAAAATTTGACCTTCAACATTTCTGGTCAATTTTATTGTAGGATCATATGCCTGCGAGATCTGGACTAATTGAATTTTGCAAGTATCTATTTGCTTGTCTAATTTAGTAGTTAAATTTGTTAAAATTAGATAAGACTTATAGATCTTACCACCTTCTTGTAAGACCTCATCAATCAATTTTAGGTCTTTGTCTAGCTGGGCCTTATCACTTTCAATCATTTTCAAAATTGTTTTTATTCGGGCTCCTTTGAATTTCTTTATATCTTGTCGGGCTGATGCCTTGGTTAAAGAATCAAACTGCGTTGATATATGATCTACTAAGTGCTGGAGCTTACCAGATGAACTGGTATCAACATCAAGTTGCAATTCTGGAACTACCCTCTGTAAGACTTTAACTATTTTCTCAATAAGATTATTTTCTTCTGACTTAGATTGAGCCAACTCCTGACTATCTTGAGCTTGAAGAGAAGCAACTGCGATCATTTTCTCGGGCAGAGAAATTTGGTTAAATGGCTTATCAAAATTGATATTGAATTGAGGAAAAGTCCATTGGCTTTTACTTTTAGAGGTGTCAATTGCCATAAGGATAGGTCTTTTCATCACTTTTCCTTCCTCTTTGACCTATTTCTCTTGATTCTCCTCTTTCTTTTTCTCCTCATCTTGTCTAGTATTGTCTTTTTCTCCTATGGGTGCCTTATGTGCACCGGTGTCACCACTTGGTGCACCAACCTCTGTTCCCACTGATTTATCTTTTTCCTTATCTGATTCAACCTCTGTAGTATCCAAAACTTATTGCTTTGTAACATCCCGTGTATCCTCCAACTTTTCTTCATTAGGTATCGGAGGGTTCTCTACCCGAGTGACTTGATCTTGTGAATTAGATTCTACTTCTAGAAGAGAAGTCATTGGTAGCCAGTTCTCAGAGAGAAATTTATTTCATATTGATATGATTTCTTTTCTTATTTCCTCCACTCTTCCAACCATAAGGTTGTTTACTCTATGTTTTCTCTTAAATTCCTTTCTGTTTGCTTGCAAAATCAGCCTATCAATTTCTTCAACAGTGATACTAGTGCACAGATTGACCAGTTCACTTTCCTTCATTTCCTTGTCCATCTGACTTGCTAATTTTCTTCTTTCATCAAGAATACTATACAGCTCTTTTGTAAGATAGCGTTCTAATTCAATTAAAGTTTTGCTAAATACATCTAGATCTAATACTACTACTTCCTCAATTTGTCTTTTATCATTATCATCTAAATTCTCATAATATGCAGAAATGTTTTTTAGGTTCCCATCCTTGATAATTTCATCAATTAGTTCTTGAGAAAATAAAGGAGAAATAATATGATACTTGGCCTAAGTAGTTTCCATCTTACCAGATTTGATTGCTTCATCCAAGTTAGATTTGACTCTCCTTCCTCTCTTTGGCATGTTGGATGGAATAGGTTCAGACTTAACTTTCTTCTCTTTCTACCCTTTCTTCTCTTCATCAGATTGAGGCTTTTGGCTTACTCTTGCAAATTCTCCTTTCTTGGGGGCTTTTTGGATTTCCGCATCTGATTCTATCTCAGATGCCACTAGAGATACTGCTACATACTTCCTCTGAGGTTTCTTCTTTTTCCTTAGAACAACCTTGCCTTTGGTTGATGAGCTAGATGGTTTAGTCTATGCCGAAGGTGTCTTCACTAGAGTGAGAGAGGATCTTGTTACCTTGGGTTTGGCGTATGAAGGTGCTGGATCTTTCCTCTAATTCTTTTCTTTCTCCTCAGCATCCCTTACAACTCTTGTAGCCCTAACTCTCTCTCTCTCGGGTGACCTTCCTCCACAAGGATTTCTTCCACCATCTTAGCAACTTTTCTTTTCCTTTTTGGTTCGTTGCATCGGGTGTGAATTTCCATTGAATTTTGTTTGCATGTACCAAACCTCTCTTCCTTTGTGTCCACCAGAGTATTCGAAAGGTGTTGTGCATATGCATCAAGGGTTCCTGCATCTACTTCATAACCCATCAGCATAATCCATACATTTTGAGGTTCAACTACCTCCATAAGGCATTCATCCTTATTTACCATAAAGAAGATTGTGCCTTCATACTTGCTAACAATTTCCTTTATAATTCTTACTCCCTGCTTCATCTTTTCTTGGAATGTTTTAAAAAATGCCCATAAAGCAACATTTTGATTTTATTTGTTTCCAAGTCTATCTAGACCTTGTTTGATCTGTTGGGCCACCAGTCTATCAAATGCACACTGTACTCTATAGGTTCTAGGAATCTGGTTCAAGAAGAAAAGTGCCAAACATATAACCTGAGAACCATACTTAAAAATGTGCTTCTTGTCTTGCTTAATCTTCTTCAGATTAATCAAGAGCTCTTCCAAAAGAAAGCTGCACAAATCATATTGTGCATCTTCCTTTACCATTTGGTAAGCGACATGAATGGTTGTCCCTGATACTGAATTCAGTCGATTTGACTGATACACCTTATAACATATAACCATTGCAACAAACTTCACATCATCATCTCTAATTGTGTTGATTTTCATCGATCTGCCATCATATTCAACATCGATTAACTTGGTATCTATAGGGTTTATAACCTTGTGCAACCCTAGTTTCTCACTGATTTGATTCAAGCATGTCACTTCCCTAATTGCCTCAGGTGTGATCTTGTATGGATGATCCAACTCGATAAATTCATCATGTACTCTCCTCAGCACATATCTAACCCATTCATTTTCATCAAATGATGCAAAATTTATGAGCTATGTGAAACCCTTTCTCTGCAATTACATAAATTCTGGCTTCGGGTTTCCAATTTCATCCATAATGTTATCAATGTATAGATCCAAAATGTCTTCTGTGCTAGTTTCCTCAATTTCACAATGAATGTACACCCTTACATCATTTTAACATGCAAAACTACATGTGGAACATAAGAAAATACACCAATAGGGTCGTCCACCATAGATTTATATGGATTCTTTTTGAATTCAAGATGAGTCTTGTCCTTAACTTCAACAACTAACGATGTAGCAATAGAAGAGGAGGATTCCATTTCAATTTTTCAGAAATTTTAAACTCAGATATGCACTTCAAAAAATAACTTATCTTCTTGTTGGATTTTCTAACCCTTTTGATGAGTCACTTCTTTCTCTCTGATCGCCTGAAGATTTTGTTTGCCTCATTCTACAACTGTAAAACACTAATCGCAAAGTGATAAATGATTCTCATATTTGCCTTTTATCCTTGAAAAACCCTAATTTCACTTTGAAGTAAATGCACATCAGATATCCAACTGGATGCCCTATTTATCTACCGGATCCCAAAATCAACCATCAAAGTTCCAGGTATCAACTAAAATTCAGTTCCTGCCATCTGTAATCCATCTACAGATCTTTCCCAGGGGGCACTACAAGATTTGCATGAATTTGCCTCCCCCCAAAGGCCAAAAGCCCTAGTTGTCAGATGAAGATCTTGCACCGGATTTAGGTGCAGACCCATTGTCAGTTTTAGATTCATCCTTTTTAACCCACATCTTCTCATGCTTGTCTCTGATCTTTGATACCTTTTCTTTTCCCTTATCATTTGATTTTCTCTTGTCTACTGAAACACTGTTCCTACTTCTGTAGTACTTTGCCATGTGACCGATTTTGTTGCATACATGACAAACAACATTATTTTGCATAGGTCTGAAGTTTATCTGATTTTGTATTGTCCTGCACTGATTAGAGATATGTCCAAACATCTCACAAGCATAACATCTTTTGTTTTGGAAGTTATTCATTATTTCTCTACACATATTTGACTTGTATCCAAAGTTATTGCATATGAAACACTGACCGGTAAATGTAGGAGGATTGTTCATGTTATTCATTCAATTATTCATCCTACTTCTACGTCGATTCACCATATGACCAAACTTATTGCAAGTAAAGAATCTACCATTAAATTTATGAGCATTAGGTTATCTTACCAGAGGATTCTTGCTCTTCTTTTGATCAATTTTTTCAATGCCTTGTCCAAATCCAGAGGATTCACCTTTCTCAAATCCAATTCCTCACATGTCCTTTCCATGTGTCTGACTTTTCAACATCTCATCAAGCCTTGCTGAGCTATCTTTCAATTTGTCTTTGTATTCATTAGCAGTACCAAGTTCATCTCTTTAGGTAGAAATCTATCTTTCAAGTCCCTGACCATTATTCCTTGACTGAGTCAACTCAAGTTTCAAGTGATCATTTTCATAGGTAAGCCTGAAGCATTCATCTTCTCTTTCCTTTATTGATTGTGCTAGATCCTCTTCATTCTTCTTTCGGTCCTCAATCTCTTTAGTCAACCTCATCACAATGGAGTACATCTCATTCTTCAAAGCAACATTCTCTCTTTCGAGCTTGTTAACTTCATCAACTTTATCTTGGTATTACATGATCTGATATTCTTTCTCCTTCAGCTTGTCCATCAGTTATTTCCTCGTGTCTCTAGAAGTGTTTGCTTGATCCTTCAAGTCATTGATGAAATCATCATTAGCATTCAGGTTCTTCTTCAATGTACAAATCTCATTTCTAGGTGCACAAAGATCTTCAAGTACCACTCTGAGTTGTCTTTGAAAACTAGGATCCATTGAATCAATCTCCCAGACCTTCCTCAAGCAATTAAGCTTCCTCAAAGGAACTAGGCTCTGATACCAAATATTGGAATCATAGATCATTGAGAAGGGGGGTGAATTAGTGATCTACCTATTAGTAGATTTTCTAACTTAACTTTCAACCATTGAAAGTAAACACTAAAAACTGAAATGCAAAAACATGAAAAAATAACTACAAGATCATAACACTAGTATTTTTACGTGGAAACTCAAATAGGAAAAACCACGGTGGGATTTGAATCCATATTATTATTCCACTATGGCCAATAACAAAACAAAATTATAAAATGAGAATTCATAAAGGCTACAACCCTTAGGGAAGTCTCATTGACTTACAAAGTTGTTACAATGATGAATTCCAATGTAAGAACCCTGAAATAGCATCTACAATGCCTAGATGAGTTACGATTGAGTGTTGAATACAATGACTCGATCACCTTCTCTATTATGCCCTAATTTGCCAGGTACTCTATCTTAGTCAGCTACCCGATCAAGAATGTGTACATGAAACTACACAAAGAAGGATTCTTGATCACCTCTCACTCGCATGTAATTGCACCATATATCAAAAAGCTCACCCATACAAAACTTATATACCGACAACCACATAGTAGGTTATTTACCATGTTGGCATGAAGGTGTAACGTGTAGTCACATGTCGGCTTGACCGGATCCAAAAAGATAAGTGTGGATCACCAAAACAACAACAAGATGATGTGTCTATGTTGACCCAATCATCCCAAACTGCATGCTTCAATGCACCATAATCACCAGAGATCTTTCAAACCAAAACTCTATAGAAATAACCCTGAATCACTGGTTAACACCAACTTTAGGATAAGAAGAATCACGACCCCCAGATCAAATCTCCAAGAAGATTTTCCATCAATGACAACCCTAAACCATAAATCAAGCATTAGAAATCACCGGATGAGTGTCAATTGCCAATGTGAAGCACTTCCAAAACAACTCCTCCTTCAAATCAATACAACTTGGTAGATCAATTACAAAAGACAGTTGCCCAAATATCAAAACCTAAGCTTCTAAAAATATCATCAGTGGACAAAGACATTCTAGAAAGGGCTCTTGTGGACACTATAGTACCAACTAATTTAGATATTGACCAATTCCAAGACATGGTGGGATATTTAATTGTGCCTCATACTTTTTAATTTTTTGAGAATGATGATGTCTCCTTGAGTCATTCAAATAACACTCCCCTACATATTGAAGTTCTAGTATACAAACATCAAATCAAACACATACTAATAGATGGGGGAGCCAACCTAAATATATGTACTTTAAAGCTTATCCATGCATTGGGTTTCTCCAAAGATGCTATAGATCCAAAGAAGAAAATAACCATCAAAGCATATGATCAATGATGATGAAGAGATATCCTCAGAAGGACTAGTTGTCTTACCCATTAGAGTGGGACCAATTCAAAAAGATACTATTTGCCAAGTCTTGGACATAGACTTGTCCTACAACATACTATTAGGTCGACCTTGGATCCATGAAATGTGGGTGGTACCATCCACATACCACTAATGTGTAAAATTCCCCTACAATGGATAGGAAATTTCCATATCAGCGGACACGAGTCCCTTCTAGTACTACAACAATCTCAAGATAGGTTAGAATATCTTTGTACCACACAACCAGAAAGCTCTCGCTTCTACGCCATCAAGCAGTGAAACCCAAATAAAAAATTTATCGAAATATTTTGAGAAAAGGATTTAGTTAAAACATAAAGGTATGGGAGAATATTATTTTGAATCATCCTTATGTCTATCAAAATTGCTAGTTTCACCAAAATATCATAGACAACCGTCAACATCCAAAAAAAATCTTCATAGCCCATCAAACTCTTTGGTGGAATATTTGTTCAAGCAAGAATCATAGTTGATGAAACAGAGGATAAGGATGTACTCAATTGGCTCTACAAAGATGAGGATCAATCTAAATCAGTCATTCTCAACATCAAAGTAGCCACAAAAAAGTACATAAAAGGTTTCAAAATCATGCAAAACATGGGATATGGTGGTCATGGTCCTATTGGAAAAAGAAAATAAGGTATTATAGAACCAATACAACTTCCCACTCAAAGTGTTAAAGACAAATCGAGATTAGGCTTTGGTTAGGATATTCCAATTCACAGGAAAGCAGAAGAAATAGCATATAAACAACAAAACAAGGAAACAACCTAAAAAACAACAACAAGAAGAAGTAGCTCACCAACAACAAGAGGCAAAAATAGCTCGTAAACAACAAGAAGAGGAATATGAGAGAAAACAAGAAGAACTTGCTATCAAAAAGGTATAAGATACTCAAAACATTTATGAGCAAATCCATAAATTACAAGCTAGTTTTGAAATAGACTCAAATGAGTGGGAATGGGATTCATTTGATGAAATATCTTGTGATGAGAAAGAGATTGATGTAATCAAAACTTATACACCAATACTCTACGAAGGAAAAAGCTCAGGGTCTAGACCATTTGAATTTGGATCACAACATATTGATTGTTGGCATTCTACACTATAATGAGAATATGGTTGATGTTGTCATTGACGGCAACCGGCCGGTAATAGGTTTCTACATGCACCGACATCGCAGACATCATCATCGGCAGGCACTGACACCGGCAAGCACATTCACTAGCATTTGGATTACACTGATAATGAAGTATACCGACACTTAGGCTGACATGAGACAAGTTTTTGGCTATGTGAATTGTATTATAAATGTATTTAATTATTTGTAGGCTGACTTGGTATATTGTGAAGACTCATATATGTATGAAATCTTATAAATCATTTTGTACGATGAAAGAAGGATAGAATGATTATTATTGGTATATGTAAGAAGGTGATATAGTAGACAGTGAAAGGTTTTGGTTAAGGTATCTGACTGAGCTTAAACCAATACTAAACTAGGCATTAGAGATGCTATTTTGAGAAGTACATTATATTAGATTTAATTATCCATATTGTAGTCAGTGAGACTCTTCTATTGTGCAGTGAGCTCTAGGCTGTTGGCCTTCCTGCATGTGCAGGCCCCTATTGTAAGTAGTATTTATTCATATTGGCCAGTGAGTAAATATTGTGGGTCACAAATGCCACCAAGTTTTTTCCCACACTGGGTTTCCTCGTTAAAATATCTTGTGTTATGGTGTGCATTTATGCTGTCTCTGTTGTTTCTATTTGTTGCATTATTTCTTGTTTATCAGTACATTAATTTTGGTTACAAAGTTATAAATAATTTCAATTATTCCATTAACCGGTTAGACACTGATTCACCCCCCCTCTCAGTGTCTTTGGGACTGTCATTCCGTCTAACAATTGGTATTAGAGCCTAGTCCTCTATTTGCAAAAGCTTAACAACTTGAGGAAGATTCTGAAATTGGTACCAATGGAGAGTTTGAGAAAACAGTTGGAAGGAGTTCTTGAAGATTTTGATGAAGAAAAATTGAAAAATATCAAACTTGAAGATGATCTGAGGACTTCCCAAGAATTCATTAAAGGACTTTAGGAGAACCTAGTTATAGCACAAAACAAGAGGAAAGAACTTCATGAGAAAATGCAAAAACATGATGATGAAAAGGAACCTCTTAGAGATATTACAGAGAAGTTGAGACAAGAGAACACTAATATGAGGAATGAAATGCAAGATCTAACCATGAGGATATATAAGGATATTGAAGATAGGAAGAAGAATGAGGAAGACTCGACTAGGAGACTTAATGATGGAGCAAATGAAAATTTGAGACTTAATCATGAAAATGATATGCTAAATACAGATTTGATTCACATGCAACATGATAAAGAGGAGCTTACAAGACAAGTTGGGATTCTAGAAAATGAGTTGAACACTGGAAAGGAATATGAAGACAAATTCAAGAAAAGTTTAGAAAGACTTGATGACATGCTGAAAAGACAAAAATCTGATGGAGATACAATTGGACTTGGATTTGAACATAGAGAAAGTTCTGGGATTGCAAATAATCAAGATCACAATAAACCGGTAAGACAACCTAATGCTTATAAATTTAATGGGAAATATTTCAATTGGAACAAGTTTGGTCATAGATCAAATCAGTGCAGATTTAGAAATAATTAGAATACAAACTTACCCACCGGTCAATGTTCCAAATGCAATAAAGTTGGCCATAATTCAGAAAATTGTAGAATGTATGTAAAATTCTATGTTTGTGGAAGATTTGGACATTTATCTAGTCAATGCAGAACACAAACCGGTCAAGGATATGGAAAAGCTATTCAAAGGAATAATGTAACTTGTTATGGATGTAACAAGATTGGGCATATTGCAAAATTTTGTAGAAGCAAGACTATATCGACGAACAATAAAGGATCTAGTGGGAAAGGAAAAGAAAAGGTAAATGAAATAAAGCAAGAATTTTCAAAACAATGGATTAAGAAGGGAGATCAAAGAGTTGATGAAACCATCTTTGCACCGATAGAACAAGATAAATCCTCCATCGGTAGGAGATTCTTCATCTAACTAAGGAATAATCCTTAGGGAGTATGGAAACAAGTTGAAAATCATTCATTCTACCCTAGGTTTATGGTGAGAAGACACATTTCTTCTTTACCGACAAATGTGTTAAGTTTTCACTTAATCGACAAGCATTTAATGTGGTTGTTGGAGAAAGTTTTGGTTATAAAGAATTAGAAAACCCTCATTTTCAAATCACAAAGCATTCAAGCATTCAGAGAGCGCGAAATTGAGAAAAGGCATCCTAAGGTGAAGCAACAAGGTATTTTTCAAGCATTCAAAGATTTCAAGTAAGAGGTATTTATCTTTCAAAATGGCATCTTCATCTTTTGCACTTGATTTTATTGCAAACCCTACTGTAGTAGAAAACATTACGCGCCCTAGACCTATGTTTAAGATCATCCTTGAAATTTCCAAGCAAGATGATTCTATTGGAGCTTTTTTGAAAATTCTGAAGGGAGTCACTTTTGCCGAAGACCCTAGAATTTACATTCACTACAATATCAAAAATTTAGGGACTGATGACCTATAGAACATGTAAAATGATGTTATTATTGATGAACAAGTTTGGTTAAACCGGTGAACAACATTATAGGAGACTTAGGATTTATTGAGATTCTGAGCATACTTGAATATCCAAAGGAGGTAGTTCATCTTGTACTAAGCAGAGTTCATGGAGAATTTATGTGGCTTGATTATGTTTTTAAAATCTCTAAGGAAGCAATCAAGACAGTTATTGGTTTACCCTCAACTGGTAGTAGGCCCGACAAAACAAAGAAGATACCTAACAAGGGTGTTATGGATTTAACCAGAACTACATCTGACAAAAGATCTCTTAGGGTTAATGCCATTACTGATGCAAATGTGATATATGTGAGTATGGTACTTGGCTATAGAGTAACACTTGCAAATAGATTAAACTTTGTTTCTAGCTTATGTATTCACATTGCATATGAGATGGTTAAGAACAATGCTAGAATTGATATCTATGAATGGCTTAAGGATGAACTGATTGATAACCTAAAAAAATTAAAATGACAAGAAGGGGACATTCCATTTTGGCAACCTACTTCTGTGTTTGATGCTTTATTTCACCAAAGAGATACCCAACATTGGTCATAAGGACTTTGGATATGACATCCCGAAAGGAAAAAAAATCATGGAAGCTATCACTGGTATGGGCTCTAATAGTGACAACATTATTTTAGACTACTTCAAAACTTTTCAAACTAAGATGAAAGCTAGAGAAAGGTTACCATAGAGCATAGTAGATAAGTATGATAAGCAAATTTGTTTTGTAATCAAACATGATGAAACATGGATAGAATCTATTACTCGTAGAACTATTTGGATAACATAAATGGGTTATGAAGTTGATCTAAATGTTCTTGAGGCTTATGCTAAGACACTTCTTGATGCACCTAAGGAACAGTCTGACGAAATTTTTGGTAGTGCTAAGACCATTGAGAGTGTTGTTTCTATGCAGAAGCAGAGAAAAAGAAGAGAAAAGTTTATCAGAGATGCATCCAAGATGGCTACGGAGGTTAAAGAAAATGTAATGAACTTGAGTGGTATATCTGCTAGTAAACTGGAAGGATTGAAACCAGAAGCTCATGTTTCACCAGTTGTCACTTCTTTGGATACAGACAGTGGAAAAGTAGCTGAGTTCAAGAGAGTAGAGAGGAAGAAGAGAAAACCCTCATCGATACCTTCTCCTTCTCCTAAAAAGGAAAGGACATTAAGGAAGAAGCAATAGGCTATAAGGGAGCCTAAGAAAAAGCTAACACCAAAGAAGAAACAAACTAAGACACCAGATACCCTTACACCACAGGAATTGGTAAATGAGATAACTCAAGATGGTAATATTTGAAATGTAAATAAATATTATCATTCTTTCAAGGATTCTGACAAGGACATTATAGAGGCTAGTATAATTTTGCACTTAGACATCTATAAGAAGGTTTTGATTGAAGTTGTAGATGCTCTACTAAATGACTTGTATTTAAGATTAGAATCTAAAAGATTGTCAGTAATGGAATTAGATAAAAAGTTAAAAGTTGAAGCATTATTGGCTGTACACCCTGCAAATTCTAAAGAGGAAATTGATGAACTAATTTCTGAAGAAAACCGATTAGTTTTTGGGAGTGGACACCGACAGGTTAGCTTGATGGCTGGGAGAGTGAAAGAGATTGTTGATGAGAATGCAGGCAAATGGGACATATTCTTTGTTGAAAAAGAGAAGACAGAGGAAATGGAGAGACATTAAATGGACAAATCTTTTGCTAATGTATACCAAAAGGACAAAGTTAAAAGCAAAATTGGTAGTATACCTGTTATAAAAATAACAGATAAAATTCCTCCACCAACATAGGATACTCCACCAATAACTTTAGATACACTAGTACATACAGACAATCAACCTGTAGTCACATAAATCTGTCCATTTTAATTAAATGAATATTTCGTATTTATTTGATTAAAAATCCACTAACCATCAATTAATTAAATTAATATTTAATTAATTCATCCCCAAACATTCTTCTATTAATTAAATAAATTATTCAATTTATTTTAATTAATTCATTAAAATCAAATTCCCATTAATTAAATAAATAAAATCTATTTATTTAATTAAATCCCCCTATTCCTCTTTTAAATAAATAAAATAAAATATTTATTTAAATCATTATCCCCACCCCACTTGCATTTTCCTACAAATGCAACTTGCACACATTTATTGAAATAAATGAATTTTTATTTTAAATAAAATCCTATTTTCCCTCACCCACCAAATCCACTTGCAAAATCTAATCCCCTTCTAGATTCTTCTAACCCTTTCCTAATTAGCCTAATCCATCCCCTAAATATTGTCACATTCCTAAGCAAAGGGAAGTCACTTCTCAAATGACCCAAAGTCTTGGATAACCATTGAAGGTT
Organism: Cryptomeria japonica; assembly: GCF_030272615.1. Lineage (NCBI taxonomy): Eukaryota > Viridiplantae > Streptophyta > Pinopsida > Cupressales > Cupressaceae > Cryptomeria > Cryptomeria japonica. Next base: position 596,479,539 of record NC_081415.1, on the reverse strand, counting down.
TTCAACCTTCAACCACCAAAAACCCCAAAGTCTTTGAAAACCATTAAAGGCTTCCAACTTTCAACCACTTAATCCACAAAGTCTCCAATAACCATTAATGGTTAATTCAACTCTCCCACATGGTTAAAACATTTGTTTTGACTCAACCTCTACCCAACCCAAGGGTCTCATCAAGCCTTCAATGCTTTGACCATGATTATCTCTTAATCATTTGCACAAAGGTTTATCCTTGGATTAACTCCTAATCCAGTGGGTAATCCTAATTTAGGCTTGACCCTTAGCCTTTAGATAACCATGAGGTCTTCTCAGGCCTTTAATGCCTCCAACCTCTTCTTTCAACCCAATCCTGTGTTGACACTTGTCATCATTTCATTGGTGCAAATTGTGCACATGGATTCCCAATTTTCAAGCTTGACCCTTGATTAAACCCTTCAATCCTGGCCATCCATTGCTCCATTTTTCCTATAAATAGAGCCCATTCCTTCATAATCCAGATCCTGAAAACTTGTATGCATTTAGACTATAGCCATTTTAGAGAGCATTTTAGCATAAACAAACTAAATCTTGTCTTTTGGTAAAATACATCATTTTAGCATTAAAATAGCTTTTCATTTCATGTTTAGAGCTATTCTACAATCTCAATCCTCCATAAGCATCCATAGTGCAAAAAGCTGCTGAGAGCTACACTATTTTGGAACTTGGAGAGGAGAGGAACAAGGGAGAAAGAACTAATATCATGTTAAGAGATAGTTGGAGATATCTCATTGTCTTACTTTTTTTAGTTAGATATATTTAGCATGTTTTTAGTGTCTCCTTTGGAATGCCTTCATTGTGTTTGGTTTTTAGATTGATTAACTCTAACATCTTGTGTGTTTTATGTTGATTGATCTTGGACTAATCTTGTGCCATTTAGGAGGGCATCATTTTGGTGGCTAGTGGATTTTTAATCAAATAAATACGAAATATTCATTTAATTAAAATGGACAGATTTGTGTGACTACATTTTGCCCCTCTTTGAGACGGTGCGGTTTATCGCATTGTTTCAAAGAAAGAAAAACTGGTTTAATTTTCTTGGATGAGTGAGGATGGGAAGCGATGAAGGGATTAGGATGATGTTGATGATCAAGATAGGGAGGGTGAGGGGGGATTTGATGCCACCAGATCCAAGTAGACCATTATTGCTCTATATCTCAGCGACAAGTACAGCATTGGGTGTACTACTGGCACAACATAATACAGAAGGAAAAGAGTGTGCTATTTACTACATCTCTCGCACACTGGTGGGCTATGAACTCCATTACACACCTATTGAGCGAGCTTGCCTAGCAGTAATCTTGGCAGCCACTAAACTGAGGCACTATCTGTTAACACACAAGGTGCAACTCATTGCAAAGATTGATCCACTCAAGTATTTACTTAGCAAAGCAGCATTGACAGGTCGCTTGGCCAAATGGGTGATGATTCTAAGTGAGTTTGACATCGAATATGTGGACCATAAAGCTATCAAAGGTCAGGTTATTGCAGATCAGTTGGCCGATGCACCACTCATAGGTGATCATCCTCTCATTTCCAATTTTCCGGATGAAGAGATATTCATGATCACCACAGCACAACCATGGAAATTATACTTTGATGGTTCATACACTAGGCACGGCTCGGGGGCAGGCATTCTGTTTATCACACCTCAAGGTGATAGCATCCCGAAGTCTTACAGGCTCACATTTCCATGCACAAACAACATAGCAGAGTATGAGGCTTTGATCACAGGACTCAGATTAGCCATACAATGGAAATTACAAGAACTACAAGTATATGGCGACTCCCAACTAGTCATTCGACAAGCAACTGATGAATATCAGACCAAAGATGATAAACTCATGCCATATAAGCAAATGGTGGACACTCTAAAGACATCATTTACTACTATCACTTTTGAGCAGATACCAAGAGATCAGAATCGAGCTGCTGACGCCATGGCTACCATCGCATCTCTCCTAGATCTTCCACAGAATTCAACACGCTACGAGTTCTTGGTAGAACAGCTTTGGATCCCCGCTTATGATATCCCTGAATCCGAGATGATATGTCACCTTGTCGGTTCTGAATCCCCATGGTACGGTGAGTTCTACACCTATCTTCGCGATCATACCCTTCCTCCCAACCAATCAAATAACCAACGTAAAACCTTTATTCGCCAAACTGCTCGATATACCATTATTGCCGAAACCCTATACCGACGCGGTCTTGATGGTACTCTCCTTCGATGTCTGGAACAGGATGAGATAACAAAGGCTTTGGAAGAGGTACATGAAGGAATTTGCGGGACTCACTCAAGTGGTCCGTCACTAGCCAAGAAGATCATGCGAGCTGGATACTATTGGCCATCTATGGAAAAGGATTCCTATTACTTTGTCAGAAAATGCAAGAAATGTCAAGTTCATGGCGACCTAATACATGCACCAGCTCAAGAACTGCAACCAATCACAACACCATGGCCTTTTTGTCAATGGGGCCTTGACCTTGTGGGTAAGATTCATCCATCTTCATCCAACGGCCATAAATTCATTATTACCGCTACCGAATATTTCACAAAGTGGATCGAAGCTGTTCCACTTACCCAAGTCACCGGCAAGCAGATCGCCTCATTCATCCTCAACTACATCATCTGCCGGTATGGTGTACCCATGTCCATTGTCACAGATAACGGTCTCCCTTTCAAAAATCAGGATGTCCGTGAGCTTTGTGAAAAATTTCATATCCAACACCGCTTTTCCACTCCCTATTACCCACAAGGCAATGGTCAGGCCGAAGCATCCAATAAAAACATACTGAGGATCCTAAAGAAGACAGTCAATGATGCCGGTCGTGATTGGCATGTTCAACTAAATCCAGCGCTATGGGCATATCGAACTAGCATTCGAACCCCTACAGGTGCAACTCCTTATTCATTGGTCTATGGTGCAGAAGCTATCTTGCCTATTGAGGTCGAGATACCATCATTACGAGTTTCCTTGCATAATCTCATCGATGATGAAGCATACAGAGTATCCCGTCTTCAGGACTTAGAGTTACTAGATGAGAAGCGACAAGCTGCATACAATCACCTCAAAGCCTATCAGCAGCGCATGAGTAGAAGCTACAATCACCGAGTTAGATCTCGTACATTTGAGGTAGGTGATCTTATTCTACGAGAGAATCCTCGCAACCAACCAAACCGAGAACATCAGGGCAAGTTTGAATCAAACTGGCTAGGCCCATATGTTGTCACTGCTGTATTCGGGTCTGGGGCATATCAGTTGGCTACATCAGACAGAGAACCGCTCGCAGATCCAATCAATAGCATGCACCTCAAACGGTTTTATACCTAAGGTATACAGAGCATCAGGCTCCCCTACATATCAGAAAATATCAAAAACATTCAAAAAAATGTCCTAAAGAAAATACAAAAACATTCAAAAAAAAAGTAAAGAAAAATCATGCATCCAAACGGTGAACAACCACTCCGGTGGCACCTTGGGTAAATACGATGGCGAAAACCTGGCAAACAGGCGCCACTCGTAAAGGCAATAGCTCCATTATCTTTCAGACTTGTTGCGATCACATTCATGCACACACACATCCATCCATCCAAACTATGGCTTGTTATTTGATCTGCAATTAAGAAAGTACTCCACGCGTCTAGCATCCCACCTTTTCATAGTCCGGTCTACAAACTGGGGGCAATACCCTTACCCTCGTGATGGAAGTGGATTCTACATTGTCTTATGATTCATTAATTTCTTCATTCAAGCAATCATCAAAAATATCAAAAACATTCAAAAATGTCCCAGAAAATACAAAAACATTCAAAAATGTCTCGCAAAATCCAAAAACATTCAAAAATGACTCACAAAATCCAAAAACATTCAAAAACTATTACACAAAATCCAAAAACATCGAAAATCACACAAAAACATGGCAACACCTTGTACATATTCATTCAAGCAGATGCAAAACCAACATTAACACAGTACTCACACAATGACCATTTATCAATCGACCACACAATCCACATCCAACAAATCAGAAACTGTCTTTAAAAAAGAGGATGCATCCTTCCTTACCAAAACAAAGACAAAAGTGACATTTTCTTTGACAAGAAAATTATGCTAAGCTATCAAATACTTGGTTGATTTGTGAGTACAATCGCTCGTTTATCTATATCAGGATCTTGCAGCATTGTTTTGTATCATTTGCGCATCATTTCCGATGAAGTTCTGGGGCATGTACTAATGGTGTCTACGTGGGAAGTTCACTAAGTTATGTGATCATAGGCACAAATGCAATCATAGATCACTACGGCTTGCTGACTACAGCGTATACCTCGACCATATGAGCATGAACCATTACCAAGGATCCTTATTCTTTATTCTTTATGTATATATTGTTTGTTTGCAGGTACAATGCTCATTCTTTGATTCCTCCTCATCCAACTGGATAAAGGTTTTTTATTTCTTAGTACGGTATGCACTTGTCTCAGGATCTGATCAGCCTAAGATCAAGGAGGACGATCCAAGTCATGCACGAAAGGAGATAATCCTTGTCTGTTCCGCAAGCAATACTCAGGTCAACTTGATCCATTATATCAAGTTGCTTGTATTAACTTGCTATATCAAAATCCATGTAAGAAAGACTCTGGTCATCTTGAATCTTTATGTCAAGTTGCTTGTATTTTCTTACAACATTTTAAAGCTCAATGATGAAAATAGAGCACTATGGATCGTCATCTCATCTCATCTGTATATATTGCATTTCGTTGCATTCCACCCATCCATACATTCATAATAGCTACGTATCATGCATACATAGTCATAATAATGCATACTCTATTTTCCTCTTCTTCCATAGGAATGAGTCATAAGTTCTCCATTTCTTCTATCTAACATCGAACCCACCCCCCCTCACCCTCCCCATCTCAACAATCAGCATCACATACCCTACATCGTTTCTCAATCAACCCAATCAAGCCACGTTCATCACCATCCATCTCTAAATAGGAGGGATTGTGTTTCCTATCCTAAGTCATCCAATAAGCCAAGCAAGTTACTCTGTCTGCACAGGTACATTGACTCACACACACCTAGACTATCAACAGATACTCTGATCAAGTATCTTCGGGTCTCAACAGGTAATCGATTATGGTAATCCTAGACTACATCAGGCATTTATCATAATGACCTAGTCTCAACGGGGCTGCCATGATTCCCCACAACCACCCATCACATGCACATACTATCAATTGATCAACCAATCAAACACAATCCAACGGACAATTACATCAATTGTCTACGTCTCAACGAGTATTTTGCTTCATATACCTTGACTTCATCGGGCAATTACATCAATTGTCTAAGTCACATCAGGTCACTTTGATTCACTTACTCAGACTTTATCTTGTCCAAGCAAACAACTGGCATCAACTGTCATGCTTTGACTTGACCGGGGCAATTAAACCGATTGCACCAGATTGTCTAACCAATTTTGATCAATTGTATAGCATCAATCCAAACCCCACACTACATCTACTATGTATCTCTTGCATGACCTCAGGGTACTCACTGGCTTGTTGTTTCTCCGTATTCACTCTATTTTTCTTCCATTCTTTCACTGTTGTTGCTAATTTCTTCTATTCTACCTCCCCTCCACTTCTCATTCTTTTTCGAGAGCTCGCCCGATTTTTCGCAATTTTTCGGCCCATCTCTCGAGGGGGCATACCACCCATTAAATTAACATTTTAATGGGGCATTTCTTCACACCGGTTTTTCTTTCTTTGAAACGATGCGATAAACCGCACCGTCTCAAAGAGGGGCAAATGTAGTCACATAAATCTGTCCATTTTAATTAAATGAATATTTCGTATTTATTTGATTAAAAATCCACTAACCATCAATTAATTAAATTAATATTTAATTAATTCATCCCCAAACATTCTTCTATTAATTAAATAAATTATTCAATTTATTTTAATTAATTCATTAAAATCAAATTCCCATTAATTAAATAAATAAAATCTATTTATTTAATTAAATCCCCCTATTCCTCTTTTAAATAAATAAAATAAAATATTTATTTAAATCATTATCCCCACCCCACTTGCATTTTCCTACAAATGCAACTTGCACACATTTATTGAAATAAATGAATTTTTATTTTAAATAAAATCCTATTTTCCCTCACCCACCAAATCCACTTGCAAAATCTAATCCCCTTCTAGATTCTTCTAACCCTTTCCTAATTAGCCTAATCCATCCCCTAAATATTGTCACATTCCTAAGCAAAGGGAAGTCACTTCTCAAATGACCCAAAGTCTTGGATAACCATTGAAGGTTTTCAACCTTCAACCACCAAAAACCCCAAAGTCTTTGAAAACCATTAAAGGCTTCCAACTTTCAACCACTTAATCCACAAAGTCTCCAATAACCATTAATGGTTAATTCAACTCTCCCACATGGTTAAAACATTTGTTTTGACTCAACCTCTACCCAACCCAAGGGTCTCATCAAGCCTTCAATGCTTTGACCATGATTATCTCTTAATCATTTGCACAAAGGTTTATCCTTGGATTAACTCCTAATCCAGTGGGTAATCCTAATTTAGGCTTGACCCTTAGCCTTTAGATAACCATGAGGTCTTCTCAGGCCTTTAATGCCTCCAACCTCTTCTTTCAACCCAATCCTGTGTTGACACTTGTCATCATTTCATTGGTGCAAATTGTGCACATGGATTCCCAATTTTCAAGCTTGACCCTTGATTAAACCCTTCAATCCTGGCCATCCATTGCTCCATTTTTCCTATAAATAGAGCCCATTCCTTCATAATCCAGATCCTGAAAACTTGTATGCATTTAGACTATAGCCATTTTAGAGAGCATTTTAGCATAAACAAACTAAATCTTGTCTTTTGGTAAAATACATCATTTTAGCATTAAAATAGCTTTTCATTTCATGTTTAGAGCTATTCTACAATCTCAATCCTCCATAAGCATCCATAGTGCAAAAAGCTGCTGAGAGCTACACTATTTTGGAACTTGGAGAGGAGAGGAACAAGGGAGAAAGAACTAATATCATGTTAAGAGATAGTTGGAGATATCTCATTGTCTTACTTTTTTTAGTTAGATATATTTAGCATGTTTTTAGTGTCTCCTTTGGAATGCCTTCATTGTGTTTGGTTTTTAGATTGATTAACTCTAACATCTTGTGTGTTTTATGTTGATTGATCTTGGACTAATCTTGTGCCATTTAGGAGGGCATCACAACCAAATAAGGAAACTGAAGAAGTTACACATGATGACACTAACCCTGATTCTGAAATTCTTTTCACTATGAATGTAGATACACAGGATATTAACATTGTTGTGGATAAAGAGGTTGCAGAGGTTAAGGAAAATGATGCTAAGATCAGTGAGATCTTTGAGTCACCGGCACACACTATTGACTCTCAGAACACTAAGATACCGACATAGGATAAGGTAACTAACATAGAGCAACTGAAGTCAGAGAAACCGACAATTGCAGAGGTACTTAATCAGATTGAAAAACCAAAAGAATAAGAGGTAATAACACAAACATTGAAACCAGTAGAAAATGTGAATAAAGGGAAATCAATTGATGGAAATAAGGAAGAAATAGTGAAGGTAATTGGGCAAGTATCTGTTGAAAGGAAATCTATTGCAAACCCAAGCACATCTACTGCAGAATTCAAACCCACTAATGCAATAGATGTTCTATTGGATTCTATTAAGAGGATAATAGATTGCAATGCCTTAGCATTTAAGGCTATTGATGACATATTACCTATCTTAAAGATGATTGCACCAACGTATAAGATAGATCACATTGAGGATTCTTTAGGTAAATTGGACACATTGTCCAAATTTATTACTGAAAATGTTCTAACTATAGATAAGGTGAATGAGATACTATAAAGGAAAGAGAAGATAAAGAGAAAGGTGAATTCTTTGAAAAAAACATCAAAGACTGTACTAAGCACATTGATTCACTATTACCGATACTTAACTCAACAATTTTGGAATATAAGGGGCTATATAGAGATGCTTGTAAACCTCACTACTTGATTGAAGATATTGATGAGGAAATTAAGAAGACATAGAAGGAAATAGATGATATTGCAGATAATATGATAGGTTCTTTGGGACTTATCTTAGTTTTTGAATAGGAAATGGCAGTTTTTGAGGAAAAGTTAGGGAAACTTGAGAAATAGAAAGAAAGGATAAGGTTAAAGGCCCATGAACTGAAAATCAAACTTGGTCCAAGATTGGACAGTGTTATTACTTAGCAGGTTGAGCTATCAAAGGAAATAATTCAAGGAGAACGATCACTAGAGCAACAGATGCACTATCTGACTAACATGATCCAACAGATAGAGACCATTCTTTCTGAAAATAACAAATTCATGCAGAGCCTGAATCTAATTTTGGCAGACATTTTTCAGCTTATAAGCAACCAGTTATAGGCTATAAGGTAGCATTTCTATATTGTTTGATTCTTTTTGACATCCTTTGCCATTGATGTCAAAGGGGGAGTAGTATGGAGAAAAACAAATGCACAAAGAAGATCACTTTCTTGAGGAGCACACTCTTTTTGGGATCAGATTTTGGACTTCGGTTTTGGATAACAATTTTGGATTTTTCTCATGAGTATTGCCATCAATGCCAAAGGGGGAGATTGTTGGCATTCTACATTCTAATGAGAATAAGGTTGATGTTGTCATTGATGCCAACCAATCGGTAACAAGTTTCTACATGCATCGGCATCATAGACATCATCATCGATAGGCACCGACACCGACAGGCACATTCAATGGCATCTAGATTATATCGGCAATGAAGTATACCGACACTCAGGCCGACATGAGACAAGTTTTTGGTTATATGAATTGTATTATAAACATAATCAATTATTTGTAAGCCGACTTGGTATATTGTAAAGAATCATATATGTATGAGATCTTATAGATCATTTTGTATGATGAAAGAAGGATAGGATGATTATTATTCGTATATGTAAGAAGGTGATATAGTAGACAACAAAAGGTTTTTGGTTAAGGTATCTGACTGAGCTAAAACTGGTACTGAATCAGGCATTAGAGATGCTATTTTGAGCAGTACATTGTATTGGATTTAATTATCCATATTGTAGTCAGTGAGACTCTTCTATTGAGCAGTGAGCTTTAGGCTATTGGCCTTCCTCATGTGCAAACCCCTATTGTAAGTAATATTTATTCATATTGTCCAGTGAGTAAATATTGTGGGTCACAAATCCCATCGAGGTTTTTCCCACATTTGGTTTCCTCATTAAAATATCTTGTGTTATGGTGTGCATTTATGCTGTCTCTGTTGTTTCTATTTGCTGCATTATTTCTTGTTTACTGATAGATTAATTTGGGTTACATAGTTATAAATAAGTTTAATTATTCCATTAACCAGTTAGACACTGATTCACCCCCCTCTCAGCATCTTTGGGACTGTGATTGCATCTAACATTGATGACTCTAGTGAGAACGATCAGATTTAGAGTAAGATAGACGATACTGACAATACGTCCATAGATCTTAACCCACCGAATGATCCCTTACTCTTAGTACATCCCTAACTCATCGTCTGGGAACAAGAAAAACCACTTAGTATCCCTACCTTTCAAGATGATGAAGTCATTGTCCATTACATTTTTTCAGTAAATCCAAAAACATGTTCCACGAGTGAATCTCATAACGAAGCTCTCAACTAGGGGAGTGCCGAGTCTCTTAGCCACAAAATGAATAAATCAAAAAATTGATCTAATGGGGAAAACCAATCAATAGAAATATTACATCATAAAAAAGTAAAAAGAAAGGGCGTATCCAATGGTGAAAACCTCTTTGAGGCACTGACAGATGAGAGACTTGATTCTCTTTTAGAATTTTATTAGGAGAGATCATCAATATTGATTGAACCAATTCAATCAATCAATATTGACACTGAAGAGGCAACAAAGACCATACACTTGGCTAAATCATTAACAAAATAAGAAAAACCTGATTTCGCCAAGTAATTCAAAGAAAATCAAATCAATTTTGCTTGGTCATATGCTGATATGCTAGATATAGATCCAGATTTGATCATGCACCACTTATCCATAGCTCCCAGAGCTAAACTAGCGAAGCAGAAGTTGAGAAAAATAAACCCACATGTTGCACTTCTAGTAAAAGAAGAGCTAAAGAAACTACTAGTTGTAGGATTCATTAGACCCGTTGATTATGCATAATAGATTTCAAATATTTTACTTGTATCCAAACCAGATAAAATCATCATAATATGCACATATTTTAGATATCTTAACAAGGCTTGTCCAATGGATGATTTTCCTTTACCTAGCATCGACACTATAGTAGACTTAACAACATGAAATGCTATTCTCTCACTCATGGATGGTTTTTCAGGCTACAATTAGATCAAGATAACACCAAAAGATCAAGACAAAACAACTTTCCCCTGCCCATGGGGTACATATTACTGGAACATCATGCCTTTTGGATTAAAGAATGTAGGAGCAACTTGTCAACATGCAATGACTACGATTTTTCATGACATGATGCACACATTCATGGAAGATTAGTTAGATGATATGTTAGGTAAATCATTTAGTAGAGAAGGATATTTGGAAATATTAGATTATATCTTTCAAAGATTGGAGAAATTAAATGTACGACTCAATCTAAAGAAATGTGTATTCAGAGTCAAATTAGGAAAGCTCTTGCGATACATAGTATCAACAAAAGGCATTGAGGTCAATCTGACAAAGGTCCAAGCAATCATGGAGATGCCACCTCCTAGAAATATCAGTCAATTAGAAACTCTATAGGGAAGGTTGCATTACATAAGAAGATTCATCGCACAATTGGCTGACAAATGCCTACCTTTCACCCATCTACTACACAAAAATGTTCCTTTCAGATAGGAGGAAACCTTTGACCAGTTAAAGAAGTATCTTATGAATCCACCCATATTGGTACCACCAATAGACAAAAAACTACTTCTACTCTACATATCAGCTACCAAGGTATCTATAGGAGCTTTGCTCGCACAAGAGGATTCTACAAGAAAAGAAAGGGTCATCTACTATATCAACAAAACATTGAGTGGTTATGAACTTAATGACATATTCATTGAAAAGGCTTGTCTACTTGTAGTGTTTGCATCCCAAAAGTTGTGACATTATATGCTAGCTCACACAATCAAGCTGATAGCAAAGATAGATCCCTTGAAATATCTACTCAACAAGGCAACTTTAACAAGTCGAATTGCAAAATGGGTAATGATTTTGAGAGAGTTTAACATTCATTACATGGAAAGAAGAGCCATAAAGGGCCAAGAAATAGTGGATCAAGTGGCTGAGGCACCATTCTTAGTCGATCATCCACTGCATATTGAATTTCTAGATACAGATGTTCTAGTAGTTACAAAACAATCATGGGTACTATAATTTGATGGATCTTACACCCAACATGGATCAAGTGTTGGAATCCTATTTTTCACTCCTCAAGGACACACAATCCCAAGATCCTACAGGTTGATGTTCCCTTGCACAAACAATATAGCAAAATATGAAGCATTGGTCACTGGCATCAAGGTGGCAATAGAATGGAACATCATAGAATACTAGTCTATGGGGACTCTCAATTGGTCATCAATCAGGTAAATGATGACTATTAAACAAAGGATGGCAAGATGATGTCGTACAAGAGAATGATGGATGACTTTAAGAAATATTTTGTTTGAGCAAATTCTAAGACTTGACAACAAAGCTGCAGATGCCATGGTGACCATTGCCTCTCTTCTACAAATACCAGAACAACAATCTCGCTATGAGTTCTTGGTGGAACAATTGTTTTCTCTCGCCTATGATAATCCCGATTTGCAAGTCATATGCCACTTAGTTGGTTCTGAATCCTTACTCTATGGGAAGATCTATACCTATCTGAAAGACAATACCCTTCCACCTGATCTATCCTGAAATCAAAAACAAAATTTCATCCTTCAAACAACCTGTTACACCTTAATAGATGATAGGCTTTACCGATGGGGTCTTGATGGTACTCTCCTTAGGTGTCTGGAAAGTGACGAATCTAAAACCGCCTTACAAGAAGTTGACAAGGGTATTTGTGGTACACATTCAAGAGATCCTACTATAGCCAAGAAAATTTTGAGATTGGGATACTACTGGGCAAACATGGAAAAATAATCCTATCAGTTTGCTAAAAAGTGCCATAAATGCAAAATCCATGGAAATCTCATACATGCGATGACATAGGAGCTACAACCATTCACAAAATCATGGTTGTTCTATCAATGGGGACTCAACCTCTTGGAAAAGATCCATCTCTCTTCCTCAAATAGACACAAGTTCATAATCACAACCATTGAGTATTTTACAAAAAGGATCGAAGTTGTTCCATTGACCACTGTCACCGGCAAACAAATATCCTCCTTTATTTTTAATTACATTATCTATCGGTATGACATTCCTAGTTCCATTATCACTGATAATGGTACCCTTCAAGAATCAATATGTGCAAGAGCTGTGTGAACGATTCCATATCCAACATCATTTTTTCACACCTTATTATCCTCAAGGGAATGGCCAAGAAAAAACTTCAAATAAAACCATCTTGAAAGTCCTAAATAAAGCAGTGGACGATGTTGGCCATGATTGGCATGTCTAATTAAACCCTTCCTTGTGGGCATACCAAACTAGTAGCTGCACCCCTACTAGAGCCACACCTTATGCACTTGTCTATGGATCAGAAGCCATTTTACACATTGAGGTTGAGATACCTTCACTCAGAGTATCACTAAAAGGACTCATCCTAGATGTGGAATATAGGGTCAATAGACTACAAGAGTTGGAAATATTAGATAAAGATTGTCAACATGCTTTTGATCACCTAAAAGCATATCAACAATGGATGTCTAGAAGCTATAATCACAAGGTGAGACCAAGAATGTTTCAGGTTGGTGACTTGGTACTGAAAGAGAATCCTCGCAATCAGTAGGATCAGGAAAAGAAGAGAAAATTTGAACCAAACAGGCTACGTTCATTCATCATTATATTAGCCTATGGATCTGAGGCATATCAATTATCTACATAAAAAGGGGACTTGTTTGATGAACCTATCAATAAAATTCATCTCAAAAGATTCTACACTTGAGTCACCCAATACACAAAAAAGCAAAACAAATAAAAAAAAAAAAAAAAAGAAAATACAAAAAAAATCAAAAAATCAAAAAATCAAAAAGGGTGCAATAAAAGAAAGTAGTGAAAACCTGACAATAGGTGCTATTTTTGAATGATCATATTTTTTATTTATTAGTACATATATCATATATCCATTTTGCCCTATCATTATCCATATACGTAAAAAAGGCCTTGCATATACCTCAGGTGTTGCAGTTGTAATACCCTAAAAATGGTCATCTAAACCATGGGCCCCTAAACTCAACAACATCACCAAGGTCCTAACCAATGGAAATTAAAGCAATCTTGAGCACACAAATAATTAATTCTTCAATCATCAAATGTCACATGGCAAGTGAATTATTCTATATTAATTAAATATTTATTTGACTAATTAAATCATTCCAAGATAATCATTTTATCTCCAATGCAGACTCAAAATTATAATCTGAATGCATTTCAATCAAGCTATAATTGGAATCTATCTCAAGGTTAACTGAATATTATCTCTCAATTATTTCAATTATCCTAAATTGTGCTTTTTCTTGAATGATCTCAACCGCTCGTTTCTAATCGATCTTGAACGTTGGTCTCTCTTCTAATTTTCTATAAATTCAGCCTTCATCTCTCATTCAAAACACCATGAAGATTTATTGTTATTATACAATTTTTACTTTGGAGTCATTGAAGATATTGTGCTTTATTTTCGAGATTATTGCATCTTAGTTTAGCTTTTTGCATATTTAGTTCAATTGTGATTGCTTGAATTCATATATCTTACTATTCATCCATCTAGCATAATCTTGCATCCATTTAGCTTAATATCATGCTCATATAGATTAAATCCTTCGTCTTTGTGTAGTCTAGTCATTGGTATTTCTTATACAAATATGAGAGCAAGTCTATATTCGCATATTTTAGAAGGCAATTGATCGATTTGTGATGGTTCTATTATTCATGCTTATATCTATCTAACTATACATGTAATGACTTAATTGAAGTGTTGTGTCTTACAACTTGTAGATCTTATTCCACTTTTCACACACACATTTTTGGTGCCCACTGTGGGGCCGAAGACTACATCTTTCCACCTCAAAGACTAAATTTTTTCTTATTTTTCAGATTTAATTTTTTTGGATTTTGGTTCATATAGTAACTGGGAAATATTGTACGAGTTTTCCCATAGGCCTGAACAACAAACTACAGGTATCATGCAGTCTCGTACAAATTATCGTATGACTCGGTGAGAATTGTCGTACGCTATTCTATGTTTTTGTTAAAAGCAGACTGCATTCTTCAACTTCTTTATTAGATTTTGATCATACTAACATTGACCCTGGCTTGTCTGTTTGTCTGAGGAATTTACATAGCCTAATCGGTTTTTGGAAAATGCTTGTCAAAGAATATGCTTGTTGCACAAAGACATTATGACTACTGATTCGTTATCTTTGCAGGTTGTCTGAGGAGATTTAAGTAAACATCGTGTATTCTTTAATATCATTGTTTTTAGGCACCTAAATTGCTATCTAGTTAATGAACAATTCTATCTTTTGTGTTTTAAGAAAATTCTAAGAGGTAGGAGAGTATTCTCTTGTCTGCATAGACAATCAGAAATCTAGACCCTTGAGGCTTTTTCTAAGTTTGAGATTTGTGTACCTTTAGCAGGCCTATCACAGTGGGAAAAAGTAATCACCCTATGAGAATGACCCAAGTGAGTACAACCGGACTTGGGCATTCCAACTCACTATAATAAATAGGCCTCTAGTGATTAAAGTCTCAAAGGATGAGATTATTTGAGTTTTCTCTTTGAGATCTCTCATATCAAGCATTTTGTAGGGCCTCGCAGTCTCAATCACATTTATGTGACCACAACTTGTTTCAGTACCTTGTTGGGATATAGGCCTCAATCATGCTTGCATGACTTCAAGGGGTAATTTTGAACATAATTCCTGACTAAGAACTATAAGATAGAGGCTACCCAATTCAACCTCCGAAAGGGGGGATAATATTTGTGCAAGAGAGATAGTAACTCTCCCAAGATACTTGCCATTTCGTGCCCCCATTAGCAATTGGAGTCAGTGAATACGACGTTGAGAATCCATTGCGTGAGACTCAGCGACCGTATTCTGATTAGCTATTGGGTGTGTACTTGAGTCTGCAAGCAAAGGTTTTCTTCTCTCACCAACTTCCATAAGGTTAGCATGCTGTGATTGAAGTCATTATACATATTGAGTGTTTACTATGTTTTCATCCTTGAAATTGAAACTGAAATATACTAAAACTGGAGAAAACAATAAACAACTCAGTGATCAAAACTCTGTCCGTATAAAAAACTAGTCTATCTCAGTCATCAAAAACTCAGTCCATCTCAAAACTTGTCGTCATCAGTCATTAAAAACTCTATCTATCATAATCTTGTCTCTATCCAGTAAACCATCGTACGAGTCTTCTGAAGTATTGTCCTACTGCCTATAATTTGTCGTACGAAGTTTCATCAATCCTGACAGTTTGTCGTCTGGCCCTGTATGAGATGTTGTACAAGATATGAGAAATCATTGTCCTGGTTAGGGAAGTATCGTCTGAGCCTCTATTCTGTGTCGTAAGAAAAATATTCATATGCATCAGTTTATCATGTGAAGTCTACCCACCCGTCGTACGAACCTAGGCAACAACTCGTATAAAATACTGTTTTCATCATCCTGAAGCTATCACATTGTCATTTGGTTTTGTAAACCTCGTCATAGGAATTCCTGATTTTGTCAGTCTAGAACAGTCAAACTTGTCCAAAATAGTCTACTGTGAGCATAAATCTGGTTATCATCATCCTGGGCATAAACAAATCTAAATAGTGTACCTCTGCCATTGTGTTGCATGATTTTGTCGATCATCTTTCAGCTAGTTGAATTAACCATTTATCAAACTTAAGTTACTTAGATAATGTCTTACATAGGATAGGTCATTCTTGAAACCAGACTGAGTCTTAGTCACTTCTCTCAAATCAAACTAGGTAACTTAGATCACGTCCTACACAAGATAGATCTTTCCTGAAACTAGACTAAATCTTAGTTGCTTCTCTCAATCAATACGTTAAACAAACAAATAGCTCCAAATTTGATCTTGACTTCTGCATCACAAACAACTCTAGGTCACATCAGTCAATAAAAATGCCTACTCAAACCAGAAGTTCTTGTAAGAAAGCCGACAGAGGCAAAGGACCATCCTTTTCATATCAGGATAATCCATTTTAGGTAGAGGACCCTGTCACTAATAAACCTTCATCATCATATATACCAGTTTTTGATCAACCCTTGTCTCCCACCATATGTAGAATAAAACAAGAAAGACGAGCTTCTAAACATAATGCTTGTGATGATCTTAGTATCCATGCTGCTGACAATGACTCCTCATCAAGCGAATCTAAAGCCTCATGGCTAGAGAAAAAGAATACTATTTTCTAGAACTAGCAAAGCAAGGCGCTAAACTTCCTACTGGCTATAACATTGAGGCCCTTATCACTAAAGAGGAAGAGACACCCTTACCAATGGTAAACAAACAATTACAAGCATTACAGACTAAGATCACATAACTGAAAAATAAGGATAAATCATCAAAACAATATTCTCTAGACACGATATGCTCATTTCCATTTGATAAAAACCTTTACGTGCCTCCATTACCTTCAAGAGTGGAGATTCCAAAATTTGACAAATACGATGGCAACTCAGATCCTCAAGACCATGTTAGAGAATTTTGTGCTTTATGTATACAGTTCATGCACGAACAAACATATCTCATGCACCTTTTCCCAAGAAGTTTAAGAGGGCAAGCTATGGAATGGTTCTCAAGCTTACCTATGGCGATCAATTTTTTGAAGAATTAATCCAACTATTTCTACAACAATACTCCTATAAAATTCGTCATCCGGTCACTATGATTGAGATTTGCAATACCAAATAGAAAACATGAGAGCCCTTTCTCACTTTCCTCCAATGTTAGAGAAAGATGTTCTCTAGATATTCACGGCCCATTCCAGATTATGAGAAGATGGATATCTTTGTCAACAACTTGATCCCTGAATTGAAATATAGTATCCAAATGTAAGTGTACCCTTCATTCAACAAAATGGTAGATAGTGCCCCCAAAATGGAAGATGTGCTTATAAAGAAAGGAGATATCTCACTTTGGAAAGAAACACAACAAGGTTCTAGTTCCAAAGAAAATAACAAATATTGGAAATATGGCAAAGATAACAATATAAAAGTTGATAATGATAGATTGGTAGACACTGTTAAAGAAAAATAAAAATCCATGATATTTAACCTGGCTAGTGGCACACAAGCACTCAAAGCAGCTGAAACTACAGTAGAAAATCCTCCAAAGAAAGTAAAAGAGTGTTTTAAAGAGAAACCTTGGCTTTCGAAACCTAAATGCGACTTCACTCCTTTGGAAGAATCATACGAATCCGCTTTCAAAACTTTATTGGCAAATGATCTGATAACCTTACCAGACAATTCTAGGCCATATGATCCCAAAGTCAAACCAAAATGGTGGAGAGAGAATGAATACTATGAATACCATTGAAACAAATGTCATAACACAAATAACTGCATGAAGCTCAAGCATGAGATTCAAGATCTCATCGATGCTGGCAAAATTGTTGTTGGAAATCACACAACTAGTGCTGATCACAAAGATTTTAAGGATCCCTTACCTATTTATGAACAAGGTGATTCCTCAAAGTCAAAAGGAGGTGCCAAAGTCAATTATACGTATACCAACAATGACAATGTGATCAACATGATTGAGTCTTCCCAACCTAAATATTGCAATATGATCATAATCAAAGATAAACAAAATGAATCCCAAAATGAAAATGCTATTACCCGCACTCAAAAGAAATTCACTCTCCAAGGAGCTAGTTCTTCAACTCCTTCTCAAACAACATCAAACCTACCAACTTCTTCGGACAAACAAACAGATACAACCATGGCTAAATCCAAACAGTTGGTTTCATCATCCTCCCTTGGTTATAGCATTGTCAAACAGTTGAAAAGAACGAACACTCAAATGTCCATCTTTGAATTGCTTAAAATCTCTTCTGCTCATAAAGAGATCCAGGACAAATCCTTGCTCACTACTAATGTCCCAAAAGATTTAGATATCAATCAGTTTCAATCTATGGTGGGTCGCTTGACTCCACCTCATTATCTTACCTTCTCTGAGGAAGATGACAACTCGTTGAATCACCCACATAACCAACCATTCCACATTGAAGGCATGATCCATAAAGACTAAGTTAAACATGTTTTGATAGATGGAGGCATTGGGTTGAATATTTTTACCTATAATCTGCTTACACAGCTAGAATTTTTTGAAAATGTCATTGATTCAGCCAAGAAAATAACAATAAAAGCCTATGATGAAGAAGAAAGGACCTCTAAAGGTATGGTACTATTATCGATCAGGGTAGGACTTGTAGAAAGAGATGTTATTTTTCAGGTGCTTGATCTTCCTCTATCATACAAAATTTTATTGGGTAGGCCATGGATTCATGAAATGAAGGCAATACCATCTACATATCATCAATGCTTAAAATTTCCTTATAATGGATTTGAAGTCAATATTCTTGCTGATACAAACTCCCCCTATAATGCATTGACAAAGAGTGCTGATACCTTTGTGCCTCATAATAGAGCAACCTCTACAGCTGATAGTTCAAAAACCTTGATGAAGGACTTAGAAAAGAAATTGAAAACCATCAAAGGTTATGAAGCCACAAACTTCAACTCCAAATGTCATATATGATGGTCTCTTTGTACAATCCTCTACTTCCCTTGCACATGAAATAGAAGAGGATGCTATTCTCAAATGGCTGTTCAAAGAAGATTGTGAAAATAAAGAAGTACAACATTGTGAGATTTCCTCGACACAATGTGGTCTAGGATATAAAATGATTCAATGCATGGGATATTCAAGTACTGGTCCTCTGGGTGAACATCAAGAAGGTATTGTTGAACCTATTCAACTGCAAACTAAGTCTACAAATGATATAGTTGGAATGGGATACAATCCAAGAAAGAAATCAGACCAGAAACATACTTCCCATCATTAGTCTAAGTGGAGGAAAAAGATATTGCCTTCAACATCACAGGAAGTAAACACCCAACAGACTCAAGAAGAGTATGAAAAAGAATAAGATGAACTAGCAATCAAGAGAGAGGAAACAACTAGTACTCAAGTTTTGATGGTATTAGCTACAACACTAAAAGGAGTAGAAGTCCTAGAGGATATGAGAGGAGAGGTAGAAAGGATTAGATAATTGTTTGCACCACTAAAAATTCTAGTGGCATATACTAGTAGACAACAAGTAGAAGATTCATAAACTGACTCCAATGAGTATGAATGGGGTCCATATCATCTCTCAGATATATTTATTACAGAAACTCCACAAGAGTCCAGTGATATCACAAATGACACACAAGAGATGATGCGCTTAAAGCTGGAAAAGGAGATAGAAGAAATCAGACTAAAAAAATAAGAAGACTACACACAAAAGCTGAAAGAAGGAAGAACGTAAGAAAATTCTTCACCTAATATATCTCTCTCTAATAAGTCAAAACAAATCATGTATGGAACTACAAAAGAAGAATTGGAAGCTACAGAAGCAGAACCGGTCATTAGTCCAGAGGAAGGTGAATGGAGTAGATGACAAAGATTCACAGAGCCATCAAGGTTATGTCAATAGGTATGTCAGATACAAGTGATAAATGAACCAAATCACGAAGGAACTTGCAACATCAAAGATGTAGGTATTGACACTATACATACTTTACTCAATCGCATAAACAAGAGTCACAAATTTCATCCTATGGCTCTGATGACTCCGACAATTCTTCTATTCATGACAATACCTATTTGACATCAAACTTTGACTCCTTTGTCATGAATGTCGGGAATCTATCTACTGATCCCATTGCTATCAAACCACGATATGTAGTCCAGTCTGCTGTAGAAAATGGTGCTACAAGTAGGTCTATTGGATTTGGTCAACTAAATATTAACGTGCACTTCAATGATCATGTTGTAACTCTTCCTGGTCTTGAGATATTTATGCAAGGTAGTCTTCTAGAACTTGAATTTTTGGTCTGAAGTTATAATGATAATATCGTGAACTCCCTCAAACCTGTTTAAACTTTATCCTTGGTACATCTTGAACTAATTTACTGTAGTCTCCAAAACCAACCTATGAATGTACCTATATTTGCCAATGAATACACGTTAGCCTACTACCTTAATATAGTTGAACCAATGGAAACATCAACTATCTTAGTCTCAAAAATTAAAAAAAGAAAAATAAAAGATCTGATGGTGAAAATCACATTGTGGCGGTGTCAAAATAAAAAATAGAGAAAATAAAGGATGTACCTAAGGGTGAAAAACTCTCTGAGGCACCTGAAGGTGAGATACTTGATATAGTGCCAAGTCACTTCTAGGAAAGGTCTTCTATATTGATTGAACCAACTCAGCCAGTAAATATTAGGAGTCAAGAGACACCACATATCATCCACTTAGCTCAATCATTATCGGTAGAAGAGTTAAAAGATATGAGCAATCTATTTTTCAGAAAAAAAGATCAACTTTGCATGGACATACTCTAATATGCCAGGCCTAGATCCTGGCCTCATCATGCACCATCTTTCTATTACACCAGGAGTTAAACCAGTCAAGCAAAAACTTCGTAAAAGGCACCCTCATGTGGCATTGCTAGTCAAGGTCGAGCTAGAAAAATTCCTAAAGGATGGATTTATTAGAGCTATAGACTATGCAGAATGGATATAAAATGTAGTACCTATATCAAAGGTAGAAAAATCTATTAGGGTTTGCACAGACTTCAAAGATCTCAACAAATCTTGTCCAAAGGACAATTTTCCATTGCCTAACATTGATATGATAGTGGATATGACTGCTTGGTATGAGATGTACTCACTAATGGATGGATTCTCTAGTTATAATCAGATCAAAATAGCTCCTAGGGATCAAGAAAAGACAACTTTCACCTATGCATGGGGAACCTTTTGTTGGAACATCATGCCATTTGGACTAAAGAATGCAGGAGCAACTTACCAAAGATAAGTAACTACTATCTTCCATGATATGATGCATAAAAAAATGGAAGATTATGTTGATGACACCTTAGTAAAGACCATAAAGAGATCCACACATATTCAAGAGCTAGGCCTCATACTAGATAGAATGGAAAAATTCAAGCTCCGGCTAAATCCTAAGAAGTGTGCATTCAGAGTAACATCGGGGAAATTACTTGGTTACATTATTTCAAAGAAAGGAATTGAGGTTGATCCTGAGAAGGTCCAAGCTATAATGGAAATGCCACCTCCAAAGAATATCAGTCAAATGAGAAGTTTACAAGGACGTCTCTAGTCAATAAGACGCTTTATTTCTCAGCTAGTAGATAAAGCTCAACCCTTCACAAAAGTATTAAGGAAAGGAGTAACATACAACTAGGATCAGTAATCTGAACAACACCTTCACCAAATCAAAGAATACCTGTCTAATCCACCAATATTGATGCCACCAATTCAAGGTAAACCATTGATTCTATATATATCAGCTACTGATACATCATTGAGGGCACTTCTGGTACAACAGGATGAGAATAAAAAGGAAAGAGCTATATATTATATGAGTAGAACTTTGGTGTCAAATGAAATGAACTATACAATAATAGAAAAAGCTTGTTTGGCATTAGTCTTTGCATCATAAAAATTGAGACACTACATGTTGGAACATTCAATCAAGCTGGTAGCTAAGATTGATCCACTCAAATATCTTCTCAACAAAGCAACAATTACAGGAAGATTGGCTAAATGGGTCATGGTTCTTACAAAATTTGATATTGAATACGTAAAATGAAAAGCCATCAAAGGATAGGTCATTGCAGATCAACTTGCTGATGCTCCACTTGAAGATAGTCAACCTTTGCACATAGAATTTCCAGATGAATCCATCATGCACCTTACTCAACAATCATGGAAGATGTTCTTTGATGGGTCTTTCACTCAACATGGTTCCGATGCAGGAATAATTTTTATTACTCCTCATAAATATTCAATCTCGAAGGCTTACAAGATTCTCTTCCTTTGCACAAACAACATTGCAGAGTATGAAGCTTTGGTAAACGAGATCAAGTTGGCTATCAAATGGAAGGTTGTGGAATTACACATATATGGAGATTCTCAACTAGTTATCAATGAAATCAATGATACATATCAAACTCGAGATGAGAAACTGATGCCTTATAAGAGAATGGTTGATGATCTCAAGAAATATTTTAATTTTGTATCATTCCACCAGATTCCCAGATCAGCAAATAGAGCAGTAGATGCTATGGCCACCTTGGAATCAATACCAAAGTTACAACAATCTAAATTTTTCTTTGAATTCCTTGTGGAAGAGTTACATTACCTTGCCTATGATTCTCCTGAGTCCCAGATGGTCTGTTCCATTATTGGACATGACTTATCTCGCTACAACCACATTTAATCTTACCTACGAGACCAAATTATCCATGCTAATCTTACCCATAATGAGAAAAGGAACCTAACCTGAAATGCTTCATGGTACGTCATCATCACTAATGATCTATTTAGGCGAGGTTTGGATAGTACTTTGCTTAGGTGTCTAGAAAATGAAGAGTCCAAAATTGCATTATCTAAAGTCCATGAAGGTATTTGTGGATCTCATTCAAACGGTCTAGCTTTAGCTCAAAAACTACTAAGGGCTGGCTACTACTGGCCAGATACAAAGAAAGATGCTATAAAGTTTGCTAAAACTTGTGAGAAGTGTCAGCTACATGGGAATCTCATACATGCTCCAACAAGGGATCTTATACCATTCATCACACATTGGCCTTTTCAACAATGGGCATTTGATCTCATTGTCCAAATATATCCTGCATCATCTAACAAACACAAGTTTATCATAACTGCAATTGAGTACTTCACTAAGTGGGTAGAAGCGGTTCCGCTCATCAAAGAAACTGATAAACAAGTAGCTCTGTTCATCCTTAACTATATCATCTGTAGGTATGGTATACCTTCATCCATTGTGACTGACAATGGAGGGTAGTTCAAGAACAAAGATCTAGACGAGCTCTGTGAAAAATTCAAAATCAAACAACACTGGTCATCCATTTATTACCCTCAAGGTAATGAACAAGATGAAACATCTAACAAAAACCTGTTGACTATCTTACATAAAATAGTAAGAAAATTTGGGAGGGATTGGCATCTGTAGCTCAATCCTATACTATGGGCTTATAAAACAAGTATCAGATCACCTACTGGGGCTACACCTTTTTCTTTGGTGTATGGATCCAAATCAATCTTACCTATGGAGGTGGAAATACTGTCTTTAAGAGTTTCTTTGCAAGGTCTTGTTCCTGATGAAGACTATAGAATATCTAGATTGTAAGAACTTGAGTTATTGGATGAACGTCGACAAGTGGCATTTGATCATCTAAGAGTGTATCAAAAGAGAATATCTAAAGGTTATAACAAGAAGGTTAGACAACAAGAATTTTAGGTTGGTGACCTTGTTCTGAGAGAAAATTATAAAAACCAATAGTTTCGAGACAACAAAGGGAAGTTTGAACCCAACTGGCTGGGTCCCTACATCGTTACTGCAGTCTTTGGCTCTCATGCATATCAACTCTCAATATCGGAAGGAGAACAACTTCGTGAATTGATTAACACCATCCACTTGAAGAAATTCTTCACTTAGTATTCTCTGCTCCAGCAACCTGTACAGCTGAAAAAGTCCTGGAAAAAATTCTAAAAATTATAAAATGTCCTGAAAAAAAAAAAAGAGAAAAAAAATCTTTGCCAAGCAGGTGAAAACCTGGTAAATAGGTGCCTCTTGTACTCAAGTGCTCCATCTATCAACGTGACATTGGCATTTCCCACTTCCCTGAATCTTTGATTTCGATTGTACATATCTTTTAGTCACTTTTGTGACATCTGGGTTCTTTTTAGAACCCTCATGGTTTGAAATGGATCAATTTCCTAGTCTTAGGGTAATCGACTAAGCATTTTACGTGTCTTAAGCAATATCAACCAAGTCATCTTTCCGTCAGTGATATCTGCTCATCCAATATGAGTCAGTCACCTGTCTCCTAACTACTGAAGAGTCTTATCACTAAGTACACAAGAAAAACACCATTACTGAAAACAACCACTAAACAGTTTGAGAAATGCATGAAATTTTGTTTGTGTGTTATCTTTTATATTGGTTTTAGATTATTATTCCCTCCAAGTAACTCAAGGAAGTCTATCTTGACTAAGAGGAGAAAGGATTGGGGGCATAATATTTTCTTTGTTTTCTACTTGTAGGAATGATTTTGATGATCTCGAAACATCTAATCAGCTGGGTGTCTATGATAAGTGCCTTCACATTAAGGTGAAATCACCACACATACCTCGACTCCGCTTATTTGTATGCTAGAGGGAGGTTAGCATAGTTTCTTTTTCTATTTTGAGGGAATTTTTTAAAATGTGCAATCCAAATTCATGCGTGATTTGTCCAAGGATATGAACGGAAAAAGGGTCATTGCAGACAAGATAATTAATATTGCACATGGAAAGAAAGGAACTCAATTCTGCCTGCTATGTTTGTAAATGCTTAGTGATGAAAATTAAGCATTCCAAATCCAGTGACTAGGTTTTAGGTTGCATTCATTCTACATTTTATGCATTTCGAGTGATTTCGGTATGATAACAATGATCTCTTTATCTTCTGAATGAGAGTTTGAAGTATCATCATTTCTCAACTAAGTGGTCTCTTTTTCATCATTTATCCATTCAAGTACTTGTGTATTGAGATGTTAGCTACATACATAAGCATCTTATATAGATCCATACATTTCATTATACACATTCATTTGCAATCATATTATTTCATAGAAAAATGAATTTTTTTTTTTGCATGAGTAGTTACTCATTTTTCATCATTATTTGCATATGAAAAGAAACAAAAAAAAAACATCCATATTCATCTGCATTACATACATCCATACTGAACAAATATGCATACATATAGAATAAATCATATACAAAAATATCTCATAATCAATCAACACAAGTACGATGAAATCAAATCAATATCTCGTATATATCATCATAAATATCTCAAAGTACAAATGATATCAACTGTCATATACAATCTCTCATCGGAGTAAGAATCATGTAGGCTACAAAAAATGGGGTATATAACAAAATCTAGGAGCTTTAAAAAATATACCTCTCTGCCTCTCCCTCATTTCCAGGTGGTGGAGGAGGTGGAGCCTACTGACTAGCATCCTGCCTAGGAGCCCGAGCTCCCTCAGATCACGCCATATACTGAGAATATGGGACAACCTGGTGTGCTAACAGAACTGCTATGCTATATGCTGCAACATAATATGCTATCCGACTCATCTGATGCAACACCTCCTATGGAAGAGCATCTTGCTCTACCCTCATCTCAGTGAGTTGATGATCATGCTCAACCTTAACCTCTGCCAGCTGTTGGTCTTTCTTTGCAAGTTGTGTCTAAGCCACTATCAACTGTGACTGCAGACCTGCTAATTTGGCTCTCATGGACTATAGTGGGTCCGCTGCCCCCTACTCTCTCATAGGATCTCCACCTCCAACTCTGCCTCCATCTCTACCTCCCTCTCCACCCTTCTCATCCCTCCACTGTCTCACCTATCTAGGAGCTGCTCGTCCCTCCTCACCTCCACCCTTCGCTTCCCTGGCACCACTAGCCCCCAAACCAACAACTCCAAGGGATCAACCCTCCCTTCTCTGCCTCTATCTGCCCCCAGCTAGTACTCTACTCCTTCTAGCACCAAGATCACCATCTGCCTGCCTAGAACCCTCCACTATCGATCCCTATGCCTGTCCCTATACCTGTGTCTATGTAGGGGCCTCATCCTCAGCCTCCTCTATGAGAGGCGCATGCTCCATAGGATTCATAAATCCAGGGAAGGGATGTCTTTGAAACTAGTCCCTGTATTGGGACAATACCCCCACATTTGCAATATCCTCTAGATAGTCCCATTACTGTCGCTGCAATCTGACCAACTTATGTGTAGGACAACCTAGGGGACCATCCTCGTCTCTCCTCATCCCCATATTGGGCATAGGTGATGAGCTCCTATGATATCCCCTGAGGCATGCCATACTGCATCATAAATCTCGAAACCATGAATCGCTCAATGATGGACACCGATCTCCTAATAAGAGGATGAGTCATGAATATATCTCTCCGCTGAGCTCTATAGTCATCCCACAACTCTAGACCCCTATACAGTCTCTATACTACAATGATCAGATCATCGAGCTATCTTCTCCAATACTCTATCTTGCCTAGATGGGGTTGAGTAACATATCTAGAATATCTATAAACAATCAGTTGGTGTGGATCTTTGGCATCATCCACAATCAGTCTACAAACATGGATATGCTCCTAGGCCCATATCTAAAGAACCAACACTCCTGCTGCCATGCTTTTCCCTTTCCCGTATGCAATCTCAATAATCTCATGATACATGTGGGCTTCCCCACCCTAATCTCTCAAGCTCAGTCAGTAGTCTCTCCAGCATCCTGGCCCACCCACATAGAAACCCCTACTGTCCCCTATTTGGCATAATACAACAACCAATTAAACCTACTAATACACATGCCAAGGGAAACTGCTCACTATACCTAGCCATCATATCATCCTAGGTGATAGACCACTCAAGAATGTCTTCACCATTAAATATGCATCTCAAGGCTAAGATACCAGGACACTGAGCAAAATCATAGTCAACCTTATCCCTAGCAAATGGAATCCTCAAAATCTTTTAAATATCCTCTAGCTTAATATTCATCTCTCCGACTGGTAGATGAAAGGTGTTATGCTCAGAATGGAACTGCTCAACAAGTGCAGTAAGCATCCCATGATTCACATGGATATCGGACATATCTAAAAGGTGAGTAAAGCCACACAAATCAATATGTGCTCTATCTACATCTGACAACTCGTGGACTAGCCTCATCATAGGAGGATACACACACCGAAACAAGATATGTGGCAATCAAACCTGAAAATATCAAACAATAGAGCATCAACAAGTCATCCAGTTTACGCTACAAAACATGTTAAAAATCATGCAAATCCAAATACACCAAATGCCAAATCAAAATTTCATGTTTTAAATCTGAAAAATTCTCACTATTTTCCATACAACATTTCACAGTGTAAGAAGAAACTCATACAAGTCAGGAATTCATACCGCATGATAAAAGACTCATACGACAAATGTCATAAAATCACATGATAAAATGGGCTATGAAGCAAACTCTCGTACGAGACATGGGATGACTCCACATGACAAAACATATAGCCTAATACAACAAACCACATGAGGACAGTTTGTCGTATGAAAGATAGTGTCTTCTCGCATGACAAAATGACATTGAACGATTTTAGACTACATCAAAAAGCCAAAAAAACTCAACAAAAATTCAAAATTGATGAAATGCAAAGGCTTAAGATTAGTCACCTACCGCTGGCTCGTAGTTCCATGGTCGATTATATCATCTCTAGCACTCAAATCAATGCTCCTAGATCAGAATGACCATTTTTCTTCTTAGAAGGCTTTTCAAATTTCAAACTTGGAGAGGTTAAAATGAATTGAAAATGACACTTGGACCCCTTATATAGCCAAAACCCTAATTTTCAACTTGCTCCGATGGACATGAAAATTGTACCCTAAGCTATTTTGCCCATCCTGATTCCATTTTTGGGATCGAAATCAAAATTCGAGATCATTCTCCTAGTCAATTTTGCACAACTTGAACCACTTAGTGCTTTCATCAAATGCTCATTCTTTTCTTCCATTTGCACTCAATTTCTCATCAATCATTGATAAATATTCAAATATTTCTTTGAATCATTCTTCGTGCTCAAATAATTATCATCACCAACAATTTCCTAAAATCATCATGTTCCCTCACTATCTTTTGATTTCGTTCTTGAGGGGGCATACTCATGACCTCATGACCCCACATATTCAAAGTTGAGCAAAAATATTTTTAATTAAGGAAAATAAAACAAATCCTTATCACTAAGGGCATCTCAGCTTCATCACTTCATATCAAGTTGAGATCTCTCAATCATCTGAATCGAATCAATCGCTAGGGGCATATCAGTTTCATCGCTTCAAATCAAGCTGATATTGTCTTCATCTGAATCAGTCTCTCAACATTAATCAGTTTCATCACTTTTCATCAAGCTAATTATTCATTTAAAGTCAATCAAAATTTTAAAGAGTATCTTTGATCACACGTTCAATCTAAGAAGGTGTTCAGTTTCATCGCATCAAATCAAGCTATATAGTTTATCTTTGCTCATCATGTCTTGATCCATGAAGTTCAAGATTGATTTCATCTTCACTCATTGTGTCTAGTTCAATCAAGTTCTAGATCAGTAAGATCCGCTTCTTGATCAATCAAGTTCAAGTTCACTATCTTTTCTCTTCATTGGTCCTAGTTCAATCAAATTCGGGATCGATATCGCTTTAATAAACTTTGTTCAGTTTCACCACTTCAAATCAAACTAGACACCTTGTTCTTCATCTAGTTTGTGATCAATCAAGTCCAGAACTGGCATCTCCTAGACATCAACTATTCTTTGTACCAACGCGCTGCTCGCACATTAATTCAAAGATGGGAAAATTTAATACCCTAAAAATGGTCATCTAAACCATGGGCCCCTAATCTCGACAACATCACCAAGGTCCTAACCAATGGCAATTAAATCAATCTTGAGCACACAAATAATTAATTCTTCAATCATTATGTCACATGGCAATTGAATTATTCTATATTAATTAAATATTTATTTAATTATTTAAATCATTCCAAGATAATCATTTTGATCAATTATCCTATTTAATTTATTAAATATCCTAGTATATTTAATTAATTAATAAATTTGTTATTTAAACATAAAAAAAGGAATTAATTTATTACAAAAGAGGAATCAATATGCAAAGCAAGAGTTAAGTTGAAAATAAAATAAAAGAATTGAATTGAAGAGAAATCAAACTTGAGATATTATTTCTTCTTCTAAATTGAGATAACTTGAAATCAGAAAAACAATTAAATGATTTATTAATAATTATCTAAAATTGGAACTCAAAGCTTTTGAGAAAAGAAGTTCAGTTGCATTGAAAAGACTCTTTTCTTGAATAAATCAAAGAAATCGCATGGAATCACCTATTTTTATCACAAGTGCATGGAATTAATTGAATTTTATCTCCAATGCGGACTCAAACTTATAATCTGAATGCATTTCAATCAAGCTATAATTGGAATCTATCTCAAGGTTAACTAAATCTAATCTCTCAATTATTTCAATTATCCTAAATTGTGCTTTTTTTTGAATAATCTCAACCGCTCGTTGCTAATCGATCTTGACCGTTGGTCTCTCTTGTGATTTTCTATAAATTCACCCTTCATCTCTCATTCAAAACACCCCAGAGATTTATTATTATTATACAATTTTTGCTCTAGAGTCATTGAAGATATTGTGCTTTCTTTTTGAGATTATTGCATCTTAGTTTAGCTTTTTGCATATTTAGTTCAATTATGATTGCTTGAATTCATATAGCTTACTATTCATCCATCTAGCATAATCTTGGATCCATTTAGCTTAATATCATGCTCATATAGATTAAATCCTTAATCTTGGTGTAGTCTAGTCACTAGTATTGCTTATACAAATCTGAGAGAAAGTCTATACTCACATCTTTTAGAAGGCAATTGGTCGATTTGTGATGGTTTTATTATTCATGCTTATATCTGTCTAACCATACATGTAAAGACTTAATTGAAGTGTTGTGTCTTATAGCTTGCAGATCTTATTCCACTTTTGCCACACACAATAGTAATATCTCACCATGGATTGGTGATCATCATATATGTCCATAATAAAGGTTGTGTCTGGACTGGGGGCAAAATCCTGAATATAGTAGGGGAAATTCATTTTGAGCTTACACAAATAGACACCCAAATAATGGTACATGTGCATCAAACAAGGATCACACAAATCAATAATGAACATTGAAACCAAGTTCCCAAACACTCACGGGTAAAATCCAAAACAAAACCAAGCTGAAATCCATTATCAAGATGTCTTTATTTGACAAGTGGCATAAATAAGAATGAATGTTCATTTGTGGTAGTTTTATTTTTGTTATCATATCTCCTGAGAAATTCAAGGATGTCTCGAAACTAGAAAAGTAAGGAAGGGGTTTTTTGTCTACTTTTGTGAGTGAATCCTTAATATATATAAATTTGTTGCAAGACATGATCAATAACGCATCATCAAGGACATTTCAGATTTGTATAGGATCAAGGTTAACTCTTTCCTTTTTTATGCAAACAATGATGAATAATGATGATCAATAAATGCTCAACAGATACTGAGAGGGGGGGTGAATCAGTATAGACAAAAACTTCCTACAAACCACTTTGACTGCAAAGACTGCACTAACTGGTAAACAATATCACTGATCTAAATTAGGACACTACCAGTAAAACATAGTGGGACTGTGAAAGACATAAACCGGTAACACTTAGATCTTCACAAAATATAATAACTCATTTCCATTTCACCCATATGCATAAGCAAGTAATACATCAGAAATATAAGGACCACTGGATCAACATGCTTTTACCACTTAACATAAAACACTAATCATCCCATGAAAAAGCAACACACATGACACACTTATTTTTCACATGGAAACCCAACTGGGAAAAAAAATGGTGGGGATGAATACCCACAAGTTGTTCTTTGGACTCTTCTGAAGTTCGCTCTATTTGGAGCCTAGTCTAGTTAAAGACTTTACAATAGGTTCTTTTAGGAACTGATCCTGCTAGGGATCACCCGGTTAAGGGATGGCTAAATACTCGGTTAAAGGTTAGAACCCTGTTAAAGGTTACCTCGCAAGAGGATTTGAAGAACTCAATGAATTTGAGTCACCCTATCAAAGGATTTACAGAAAGCCTGTTAAAGCTACCCGGTTAAGGGATTTTCCAACTGCTGAAATGGTTAGAAGTCAACAGGTAATACACTGATCTGATAACAACACTCAATGCCAATGCAAATCCACTTTAGTTCCTTTGCTTCTGCAATCACACTCTATAGGTATCAACACACTTCTCCAGTCTGACAAGAGTCAAGTATCTCTTCACTTGGATACACACATGAAATTTGCCAACAACTTCACAATGCAAATCATCATCAACCTTATAAACAACAGATAGGCTGGTGGCATAAACCCTAAACCCTGAACATTTAGGTTATCAACATAGTCAGTTCAATCCTGACCATTTAATCACATTGCATAGAGTAAATGATCTTGAACAAATGTCAAGTTGTTCTCCATCGTTTATTGAGACTTCACACATTCCCAAGGTAGATAGAACCAATCTTATTCATGCAAGATCCTCAATGAAATCCTTCATGCACACAAGGCTGACGTGGCAACATGATCTGATCTTCATTGCAGTGCTAACTCATCATAGAATGTTATTGGTCGAATCACACAGACTTCGAATGCATCAACCAGAAACCCTGAAGCTGAGACTACCAATTGGTAGTCATACCAAATGAAACCCCGATACAAAACTTTCCATATATCGGTTCACATTCCAACATACCGCTACACTTTTTCACATATACCGGATCACATCATCATACCGGTTCTCTTGCCACTTTGCTTACTTCAATATACTAGTTCATACTTCATCATATTGACATCAATGACAACATACAGTATCATCATGTCATCACACTCTGCACATATGCCAACAATCTCCCCCTTCGGTAATGATGGCAATATACAAATATATCTCTTAGCTTCACATCTTCTCCCCATTTGACAACAATGCCAAAGTGGAGGCACAAACATCCATGTTCCACTATGTTGCTCCCCTTGAGGAGTAGCATCCTTCAACACACCAATCTTGAAAAGATTTGACAATGCAATTCCTGACTGATTTGGAGCACATACCTTTAGTTCACCTCTTAAAGGGGAAGCACCCCTAATTCACCTCTTGAATAGGTAAATGTAGCCTTCAGTAGAGGCTTGGTGAATATGTCTGCTAACTGCTCCTTACTAGAAACATGCTCCAATACAACCTCTTTTTTCTGAACTTTCTCTCTCAAGAAATGATACTTGAGCTCGAAGTGCTTGGTTCTAGCATGCAATACCAGATTCTTGGAAATATTAATTGCACTTGTGTTATCACAAAATATGCTCACTGGTTCAGATACAGGGACTTTGAAACCACTTAGTACATGCTTCATCCAAATTTTTTGAGTGCAGTTCATAAATGCTACTACATATTTTGCTTCTGCTGTACATTGAGAGATACAACTTTTCTTCTTACTCATCCATGAGACTAGTCTACCACCAAGAAAGAATGCACCACTGGTTGTGCTCTTCTGGTCCTCCACATTACTAGCCCAATCAACATCTATAAACACTTTGAGATTGAAATCATTACTGTATGGATACCACAATCCATAGTCAATAGTTCCCTTCAGATATCTAAGAATCTACTTGACTGCTACCAAGTGGGATTCTCTTGGACTTTTCTGGAACCATGCAGTAATGCCCACTGCATGTGCAATGTCCAGTTTGTTGTGTACTACATAGTGCAACTTACCAATCATTGATTGGTATTTCTTCTCATTCACCAATGCTGAGTCATCTTCTTTTGACAATTTACAACCGATCACCATTGGTGTATGAACCGGTTTGCTATCTTCCATGCTAAAAGTCTTCAACACCTCTTTGACATACTTGGACTGAGTGATAAAGCTATCATCTTTCATTTGTTGTATCTGTAGTCTAATGAAGAACTTAATCTCTCCGATTAGTGGCATCTCAAATTTCTTCTTCATTTCATCTGCAAATACATGGCTCATCTTGTCATCTCCACCAAAAATTATGTCATCAACAAATACTTCACAGATCAGAATTAGATCTCCTTCTGACTTCAGATAGATATTTCTATCTTCACTTGTTCTTTCAAATCCAATCTTCACAAGATGGGAGTGTAAATGTTCATACCATGCTCTAGGTGCCTGCTTCAATCCATACAAGGCTTTATGTAGCCTAAACACCATATCACTATCTTCTGATAGATAAAACCCATCTGGTTGCTCTATATTCACTTCCTCTTCAAGTATTCCATTCAGGAATGTAGATTTTACATCCATTTGATACACTTTGAATCCCTTAAAGGCTGCATATGCAAGAAGCATTCTAACTCCTTCCAATCTAGCTACTGGAGCAAAAGTTTCTCCATAGTCTTCTCCTTCTTCTTGAGCATATCCCTTACATACCAGTCTGGCTTTGTTTCTTACCACTATGCCATCTTCATTCAACTTGTTTCTAAAAACCCATTTGGTGCCAATAACATTTTTATGCTCAAGTCTGGTTTCCAAAGATCATGTACCATTCTTTTCTATCTCGTCAAGTTCCTCTTGCATAGCCTTGATCCAGTCTTCATCTTTATGTGCCTCTTTAAATGTTTTAGGCTCAAATTCAGAGATCATGCAAGAATTTTCTCTGACATTTCTTCTTGTAAGAATTCCTGCATCCTTATCTCCTATGATCTACCTTGGATCATGATTCAGCTTTACATACCTAGAAATGATCTTAACTGTTTCCTCTTGCTTTTTCTCTTCATCCTCATCTTCATCAGTATCAGCATCTATCGGTGTAGGAGCACTGTTACTGGCACTAGGCTATTTTTCAATCAGTTCCTAGAAGGTTACAACTGGTTCATCTACCACTTGCTCACTATCGATTTCCTTAGGTTTCTCAGAGGTTTCATCAAATCTAACATTGATACTTTCAACAATTCTCTGAGTCCTATTGTTAAAACACTTGAGAGCTTTGCTCTTGGTGGAATATCCTAAGAATATTCCCTCATCACATTTTGCATCAAACTTGCTATGGTGTCCACTCCTCTTGATATAACATTTGCTACCAAACACTCTAAAGTAGCTTACTACAAGAGTCTTACCGGTCCAATACTCATAAGGAGTTTTATCCTTACCTTTCTTGATGAGTACTTGGTTCATAGTGTAGACTGCAATGCTCACCGCTTCTCTCCAAAAAGTATGAGCAACCTTCCCTTGAATCAGCATTGTTCTCGCTGCTTCAACTACAATCTAGTTGTTTCTTTCTGCTAGGCTATTCTACTGTGGAGTCCGAGGGGCAGACAGTTGCCTCTTGATGCCATTTTCTTCATAGTACATATTGAACTCACTAGAAGTGAACTCACCTCCTTGGTCAGTTCTAAGGCATTTGATTCTCTTACCACTTTCTTTTTCAACAAGTACTCTGAAGGCTTTAAACTTTCCAAAAGCTTCAAATTTTTCTTTCAAGAATGTGACCCACATCATTCTTGAGCAATCATCAGTAAGAATCATGAAGTACCTATCTCCCTGAACACTCCTAGTTTTCATAGGACCACACAGATCAATATACACAAGATCAAGTAAATTATCTGCTGTGAAAGATTTACCTTTGAAGGTTGAGGAAGACATTTTCCTAGTTGACATTCTCTGCACCAAGGATTCTCCAGTTTGTTCAACACAGGCAATCCCCTAACTGCCTTGATCTTATCGGCCTTCACAATGTTATCAAAATTTACATGACAGAGTCTCCTATGCCATATGCAATTGTTATCATACTTAGCCATTAGACATTGACTAATGTTTGTATTTAATTGAAATAAGTTACCTTTGGTCTGCATACAGGTGGCCATCAGTTCACCACTCTTTCCTTTTATTTTGCATACTCCATCTTTGAATTCCAAAGTGAGTCCATTATCATTTAGCTGAGCAACACTCAGAAGGTTATGCCTGAGACCTTCTACCCAATACACATTATCAGCACTGCTTTTTCCATTTAGAGAGATGGACACTTTTCCTTTTACCATACAAGGTGCATCATTACCAAATTGGACTACACCTCCATCATACTCTTCCAGAGACAAAAACTTTCTCTGAACACGAGTCATGTGGTGAGAACAACCACTATCAATAATCCGCTCATTTGAATTATCAATGTGGGAGACAAGAGCCTTCTTGTCTGACACATCTTCCTTAATAGCTACAAATACTATCTTCACTTTCTTCATCTTCTAATTCATCATCAGTGACACCTTCATCAACTGCAACAAGACAGTTTCTCCTATTTCCTCCTTTGAACTTTTTGAACCTCTCTGGTTTGTCCTTATTATCACCATTAGGACAGTCTCTTGGCCAAAAGAGCTTCAAATTCCATAAGGATCTCCTCATCATCCATATCTTTGCTTTGTCTAGGTTCACAACTGGTACTAGCTTCTTTACCCTTTCTGGATAGTGCATCAGATGCTTTAAAGGCTGAATCAGTCTTCTGAATACTGCCATCATAACTGTTTAGCTCATATGCGGTCAACTTAGCAATGATAGAATCAAGGGACACCTTTTTCTTGTCAATAGATCTCAACTCCTGAATAGCATCAACCCTTATTGCATAGATCGGTAATAAGGTTCTCAAAACTTTGGTAACAGTGGTAGAGTCATCCATTGTACCTCCTACACTCTTGATGTCTCCAACAATAGTTTTAATCCTTATCCCATATTGTCGAATGGTATCTCCTTCAAACATCTGCATGTCTTCAAACTTTCCTCTGAGGCTTTCTTCCTTAGCTTGCTTCACGTGCTCATCACCGCCATAGATAGACTCTAGAGTATCCCATACATCTTTGGGTTTGTCTTTTTCCTGAACATCTATAAACTCAACATCAGATAGGCTGTTGATAAGAGCTTCCATTACTTGCCCATTCTCCTCAATTTCTCTTCTTTGATCATCGATGAGAGTACCAATAGGGCAATATATGTATTCTCAACATAACTCCAATGTTGAGAACCCATGCTTTTCATGTATATTTTCATTATGTCCTTCCATATCTTAAAGTTATCTCTGTTGAACTTAGGACCTTCCCTCTTCATCATTAGAATAGGATCTTTTCCTCAAGCGGTTAAGCTTACAACACAGAGGACCTAGAGGATGCTCTGATACCAATTGATGAATAATGATGATAAGTAAATGCTCAACAAATACTGAGAGGGGGGGTGAATCAGTATAGACAAAAACTTCTTGCAAACCACTTTGACTGCAAAGACTGCATTAACTGGTAAACAGTATCACCGATCTAAATTAGGACACTACTGATAAAACATAGTGGGACTGTGAAAGACATAAACCAGTAACACTTAGATCTTCACAAAATATCATAACTCATTTCCATTTCACCCATATGCATAAGCAAGTAATACATCAGAAATATAAGGACCACAGGATCAACATGCTTTTACCACTTAACAGGAAACACTAATCATCATATGAAAAAGCCTCACACATGACACACTTATTTTTCACATGGAAACCAAACTGGGAAAAACCACGATGGGGATGAGTACCCACAAGTTGTTCTTTTAACTCTTCTGAAGTCCGCTCTGTTAAGAGCCTAGTCCAGTTAAGGACTTTACAATAGGTTCTGCTAGGAACCGATCTTGCTAGGGATCACCCGGCTAAGGGATGGCTAAATACCTAATTAAAGGTTAGAACCCTGTTAAAGGTTACCTCGCAAGAGGATTTGAAGAACTCAATGAATTTGAGTCACCCTGTCAAAGGATTTACAAAAATCCTGTTAAAGCTACCTGGTTAAGGGATTTTCCAACTACTAAAATGGTTAGAAGTCAACAGGTAATACACTGATCTGATAACAACACTCAATGCTAATGCAGATCCACTTTAGTTCCTTCGCTTCTGCAATCACACTCTACAGGTATCAACACACTTCTCCGATCTAGCAAGAATCAAGTATCTCTTCACTTGGATACACACATAACATTTGCCAACAACTTCACAATGCAAATCATCATCGACCTTATAGACAACAGATAGGTCGGTGGCATAAACCCTAAACTCTAAACATTTAGGTTATCAATACAGTCGGTTCAATCCTGATTGTTTAATCACATTGCATAGAGTAAAATAATATTGAACAAATCTCAAGATGTTCTCCATCATTTACTGAGACTTTGCACATTCCCAAGGTAGATAGAATCCATCTTCTTCATGCAAGATCCTCAAGGAAATCCTTCACACACACAAGGCTGATGTGGCAACATGATTTGATCTTCATTACAGTGCTAACTCATCATAGAATATCATCGGTCGAATCACACAGACTTGGAATGCATCAACCAGAAACCCTGAAGCTGAGACTACCAACCAGTAGTCATACCAAATAAAACCTCGATACAAAACTTTCCATATACCACTTCACATTCGAGCATACCGCTTCACTTTTTCACATATACCGGTTCACATCTCCATACCAGTTCTCTTGCCAATTTGCTTACTTCAATATATCAGTTCATACTTTAGCATATTGACATCAATGAGAACATACAATATCATCATGTCATCACACTCTGCACATATGCAAACAAACAACACTCAAGTCATCTTGGTTCAATTATACCTTGATGCTTGTGTCACTTTGCAATATCAAAATCCATGTAAGTTTTACTGAGGTCATCATGGTTGAATTATACCATCGGTGTTTGTACTAACTTTCAACATTTTAAAAGCTCAATGATGATAAAAAAGGCACAAAAAATTAACCAACAAAATGATAACGTTGCACAATTAGGCTTGCATGGTTACAATAGATCGTTATCATTAATGCATTTAGTTGCATTCATTTATCATTATTGCATTTAGTTGCATTCATTATCACTATTTCATTTAGTTGTATTCATTTATAATTATTGCATTTAGTTGCATTCATTATCATTATTGCATTTAGTTGCATTCATTTATCATTATTACATTTAGTTGCATTCATTTATCATTATTACATTTAGTTGCATTCATTATCATTATTCACATCAATTGCATTCATTATCATTTTACATCATCATCATATCATTTAGATCATCATTTACATCCTTATCATTAAGAATATCATATATATCCTTATCATATCATGTAGATCATCATTTACTTTCTTATCATTGAGAATATCATGTACATCATTATCTTACAATTTAGATTATCAATTCCATCCTTATCATATCGTTTAGGTTATCATTTGCATCATTGTAATATCCTCTGGATTACATTTCAAAACATTCATCCATTTCATTTTAAATATAGGCACATATGCATTCATCCATTTCATTTTAACAAACTACAATAGAATTTACATATATTCACATCATTTAGGTGCATAAAAATTCATAACATTAGTACCAAAAGATTAATGCATCCATTCATACATGACATCATATAAACATACATTGCATCATAAATACATCATCTCATAAAGCATAAATCCATTGTATCATAGGGCATTATCATAGATATTGCATCCATCCACACATTATGTCATATAAGTGTGTATTATAAAATCATTTACAAAAATCATTATCATCATTGCATTTAAGTTCCGCATCATCATACATCATGCATAGGCATTCATAAAGCACATCCTCATGATACACACATAATTAAAATATAAACATATCACAATAAAATCATTTAGGTCACATTACATCATGAAAACATTCATCACATAGAAATAATATAGACATCTATAAGCATATAGAATAGAAATTCAATGCATCCATCACATCAACAACATCAATCATAACACCACATATGGATTCAAAGAAAATAGCCACTGCATCTCATATGATAATCATAAAAAAAGAATCACTGTCAAGGGTACACAAAATATCATATCAAAATGAGAGATACATTAGAAAATGGTCAGGAATAATATAACTACCCAAATAAATCAATGTATACATCAAAATGATACAGAATTAGTGCGTACAAATCTATGAATGAATATCCCCAAATCCTATAGGCCTCGATCCACCTATACCCAAAGTACCAACACCTACACTACCACCACCTGGATCTCTCCTAGGGCCCATAACAACCCGACTCTTTGTACCTCGCTCTAATCCCCCATGCTTAGAACTATGTGCATAGGTCTGTACCTGTCTCTCTAGAGTTACAACCTGAAAGTAGAGAGTCCTCTAATAATCAACTCATCCTATTTGATATACCAGCTCGCTCATCGACTCTCTAGTCAATCCTTGGGCGACTGTCTATTGTAGGGTATGTATCAGCTCCAAGGTGTGGCCATGTCTCTCAATAGTGGTATACTGCTCAGTTGTCAATTGAGTAATTTATGATTTTACCTATGTGAATTGTCCCTATAACCCCTATACCATCAATTGAAGTGCCGCTATCTAGGCCTGTTACTAAGGTGGTGGTAGAATAATCTATGTTGTCATCTATTGTGAAGGCTGAGGATCCTGAGCCACCTGTACTGGGATATCTTGTAAGGGAGATGATGATGGAGGTATATTTATCCACCTCCTCTGTCTCCTCTAAATCAAACTCATATCCTCCATAACCCTTGATATCACCAATATCTAAATCAAAATTAGAATAAGAATCATCCCCTCCAATCTACAACAATTCTCCCTGGCTTGCATCTCTCCATCCACCTCCTCTCCCCATTTGGCCCACATCTCTAACTCCACCTCATCTACCCATCCTACCTACACCTCTCCCAAGGCCCTGGCTACCTGCTGCTATTTCTCTTTGTCTGCAAGCTTGAGGTTGATCCTCATCATCACCAACTACCTCTAAGTGTGGTATAGGCTCTCTTGGTCTTGTCAATCAAGGAAAATGATGCTCAACCCTGTACTGTGCGTACTATGCTATCATGCCCCCATCTGTCACATGAAGAACCATATCCTAGTCCGACTAAGGTAATGCATAAAACTCTACTCAGGCTATCTCAAACTTGAGTGTCAAACCCCAATCTACTCTATCCTTGTGTGTATAGGCATACAAGGAAAAACCCCAAGGCATCCCTTGGG
Organism: Cryptomeria japonica; assembly: GCF_030272615.1. Classification (NCBI taxonomy): domain Eukaryota; kingdom Viridiplantae; phylum Streptophyta; class Pinopsida; order Cupressales; family Cupressaceae; genus Cryptomeria; species Cryptomeria japonica. The sequence continues at coordinate 596,439,175 of NC_081415.1, read as the reverse complement.
TCGAGCCAAATTGCCTCAACACATGAGTCAAGATAAATCTCTCCATAAGGTAGGGTGTCCTTCCTATCAAATATAGGCTTTGCATTAGTATCGACACCTCTGTGGAATCCTCCTACCAAGCCTCACGATCAAGATATGACCTCCATATCACTCAATCCATATCATCTAAATCCCATCTCCAATACTCTAGTTTCCCAAAAATCAGCTAGGAAACCACGTGCCTATAAGCATATAGGTAAGGTTTTCCTAGTGCTCATGATCTCTCTACTATATGCTGCATCACTTCTATGTGCTCCCAAGCCCAAATCTTCAACAATGTCACCCCCACTGATAACCTAGCCCCTCTGTCATTTACTACCTAATGCAAATCATGACATAGGTGGGCTAGGATGTAGATCTCTCATGCATATCGAGTACCTTGTGTAACCATCTTCTCTAACACATGGCCCCATCCCATTCCAAATCCATGAGACCTCCTATCTAGAAATAAGAAGCCTCCCACCAAACTTGCCAATATTGACGACAATGACATATAAATCTCCAACATGTACTCCTAGAAGATATCGGGTCCCTCAATCTCCTCATCCCCAAAAACACCACAATTCCGTTGTACCTCCTGCCTCATGTTTATCATACTATACTAACTTGCCTATAATCGAAATCCAAAGAATCCTATAGACATCCTTGGAGGTAGATGGAAGGTGATGTGGTCACTGTGCCACCTCTCTGCCAGTGCAATCAACAAATCCCCATTCGTCCTATAATTAGGCATGAACAGAATATGGGATAACCCACAAGAATCAATAATATCCCTTTCTGCATTAGTAAGGTCTCCTCTCATAGAAAAACTATTTGGGTATCACTCCCAAGACATCAAAACACCAAGATACTCCTGCAACATGATATCAACAAAATGTCAACCTCTTTGTCATTCAATCTAATTCATCAATCATTCAATCAAGTTATCCTATCTGCTCACATGGGATCTTAATCAATCTGTTTGAGCACCTATTAGTGACATGATTCACGCAATCCTCAAAATTGGAGTTTCTATCACAAACTCATATCCATCAAAAGGTTCATCAAACCTAACCTATTAGTGACATGAGTCACACAATCCTCAAAATTGGAGTTTCTATCATAAATTTTTATCAAATCAGATAGTTCATCAAACCTATCCTATCAGTGACGCAAGTCACACAATTATCAAAACCAAGAGTTTCTATCACAACCTCTTTCAAATAAGAAGGTTCATCAAACCTATCCTATCAGTGACACAAGTCACACTATCATCAAGCTTGGAGTTTATATCATAAACTCTTATCAATTAGGAGGCTAATATGACCTATCCTATCAGTGAAGACATCACACAATCATCACAAATTGGAGTTTCTATCAAAAACTCTTATCAATCACGCAACTATCAAATTTTGAGTTTATATCATAAAATTCTTATCCATCACACAATGAAACAATCCTATCCTATACAAATCTCAAGTTTAACAATTGTTGACATACATCGATTATTAGATCAATCAAACCCTATCAATCATCAAATTCAGTGATAAACATCAATAAAATTGGAAAATTGATATTTTTATCTATTAAAAATTGGAATAACATCAAAAAATGGCTCAATGTCTCAAATGCGCCAAAACATTTATCACATGTGCTAAAACAATTCCCCAAATGCGCTACAAATTTTATCAAATGCACCAAAATACAATCCAAATGCGCTAAATGTTTCATCAAATGTGCCAAACATAAAAATCAAATGATGCATACCAAATCTACCATTTCATCACAAGCTGTAAATCGAATGTGGTAAAGAAAAAATTGGATGCGCTAATCTAACAAGCAAATATGCTACGATAATAATCAAATGCACTAATAAAAAATTCAAATGTGCTAAACAAAGAATCATATGCACTAAAAATTTGACAAAAACTAGGGCACACAAAACCCACGTCAAAAACATGAAAAATCACTCAAAACTCACACAAAATTAAAAAAATTCAAAACAAGGAAGGTTCAAAATCAACTCATCGGAGGTCCATACGCTGCCGGCCTCTCAAATCGGTGAACTCTCTCAAATAGGTGAGTGGCATATGGTGGCACCATTTTTCTCCTCTTCTCTCCAAGCTCTAATCACCAAATGACAAATTTGCAAATGAGCTAGAAAGTGAGCCCCAAGGGTTTATATAGCAAGTGGTGATGCAAGCGGGGCATGCCACATAGATGGACGTGTGAAGCATATGCGTGTTATGCTTGCATCGTATTTTCACAAATCAAATCATTTTTATCAAGAGATCAATTTCGTAAAAAAATTTAAAAAAAAAAATCAATTTTTTTTTAAAATAAAAATTTTAAAATCCCAAAAAATCAAATTTATTCTTGAAAATCTTCAAATTTTCTCAATTAATCTCCCGAGGGGGCATCATATTATTATCTGACAATCATCATACCATTATCTAACAACCAATATCCAGGGCAAATCAAAAATTTTGGTAGCATCATGAGGCGATTTTTCTTTGAATCAACGTGTGGCCACACATTTCTCCAAAGAGGGGCAAAATATAGACACCTATTTTTGTCCACCCAATTAAATAAATTTTATATTTATCCATTTTCCAACTATTAATTAAATTAATATTTAATTAATTCACCCCTTTTCTCTATTGATTAGATAAATTATTCAATTTATTTGATTTAATTCATCTAGCCAAATTCAGACCTTTAATTAAATAAATCATTTTATTTAATTAAATCCCCCTTTACATTTAATTAAATACCCTTCACTCATTTAAATAAATCAATATTTATTTAAAAATCCATCAAATGCAAGTTGCAACTCATAAATTGAAATAAATTAATTTTATTCCAATTATCCTAAAAACCCTCCCACTTGCATGCCTAAACCCCTTCTAGATTCTTCTAATCACTTCCAATTTAGCCTAGTCCCCTTCTAATCATTTGCACATTCCTTAAGAAAAGGGTCACTTCTCAAAAACCTCCAAAGTCTTCATAAACCATTAAAGGTTTTATGTCTTCAACAAGTTAACCTCTAAAAGTCTTCCAAAAGCATGTAAGGCTCTTACATAACTATTAATGGTTAATCCATCTTTGACCCATGGTTAGAGACTTTCTCTCTAACTTAACCATCCATTTAACCCATGGGTCTCTTCAACAATTCATTGCTTTGACCATGGTTATCCCTTTAACCCTTGCACAAGAGTTTATCCTTTGGAAAAAAAGGATTTGTCCATTAACTTAACCCTAACCAAACCCCCTAGGGTAACCACCATGTCTCTTCAGGCATTTAATGCCTCTTCTCTTTCCTCTCAATCCTTTTCATATTAACAATTATCACCATTTCATTGGTGAAAATTGTAAACATGGATTGAGGATCACGAAATTCTCAAGCAATCTTGACCCTTGGTAAGATTATTCATTCTTGACCATCCAATTTCTTATTTCTTCTATAAATAGGCCTCATTCACTCAATAACAAGGATCACTAGTTTTTATGCATCCAAGTTATAGTCTATCAAAGTCATCAAATCTTAGCTTTGCCTCTCTTTGTTTTAATCACAATCTTTAACATTTATGAGCATTTTGATTATTAGCATATATCATGTTAGCATAACATGTTTAGCTTCATTATCATATTATAAATCATCATATTAGTAAGGTTTGTAACCATCTAGATCTTAATTGCATTTGCATATAGATCATTTTATCACATATCACTCGTTCTTGGAGTTGTCATTCCAAAGGTTAGTTGCTCAATGATCTAAGAGCAACCATGACTTGAGGAATCCTATGAGATAGAGAATAATGGGACGTCTTGGAAGGATGACTTATTTGACATGTTTTATTTATTATATCCTTACATATAATGTTTCAATGGTATGCTTGTTTATTTGGCTCTCAATTGACAATTAACCATCTTTGAGGTATACAGTAAGAAAATCAATACCATGTTGGGGGCACATGAGAAGGAGTTCTAATTTCTCACAAAGGTATTAGGGAAGAATGATTTTTGATACTTTACAAAGGTATTGAGGAAGAGTGAATGTTGATTCCTGACAAAGACACGATGGAATAGAAAATTTTGATACATTTGCAAGGTATTGACAAAGAGTGAACTCTAATAGCTCACAAATTTATAAGGGAAACACAAAGTTTGATTCCTAAAGGTAAAATTCAATAGCTTTGTGTAGGGAAGAGTCAAGGTTGTTACCTCTTTAGGGTATCAAGGGTCAAAAGAAAAGGACGACTTTTAAAAAAGGAACAAAGGTTAAAGGTAAAATGAAATTAACATATTTTTAATTACTTTCCAATGGATAAAAGTAGGTTAATGAGTTTATAATTTGAACTTTCCACATTTTTCTGCTCTTTGAGATGATATTATGATGTGGCATGATTTCAAAGAAGATTAAAATTTAGCACTTGGAAGAAAATGGTTTAATTAGGCAAGATGTTGTAGTCATTTGAAGAAGTCACTAGAAGGGATGATGTTTCCCCCTTTGACATAACAAGTAGGTGGGAAGGACACAAATTCTCTATTGAAATGGTTCAAAAGATGCCAGAGAGACGAGGGGGGATGATAAAAGTGTAGAGTTGTAAATTGTACTTTAATTAGCGAGTCCAATTTCACACTCTCCTAGCACTCAATTTAGTGTTTTTCACTCTATGCATTATAAGACTATTTATAGCATTAAATTAATGTTTAACTCAATAATGTGAGTCCTTTCTTAATTTAAATCTCATTACCCTCTTATTTGGGCCCTTAATTTTACGTGTGCCCTTTATTTTTCATCATTTTAATTCATTATAAGCCCTATCCCATTTAAAATTTCAAAACAACTTTTCCCCCACTTAAATATCATAAATTTTTCATATAATTTATAGTTATGGAATCAAGATCCTATTATCTTGCGACCCTAAAAAATAGGGCCTATTTTGTTGGGTCAATGTTGTCTAACAACATTGACTAGCACTTTTTGGCTAACATTTCGGGAGGATACAAAATTGGTCTTGTCATTTCCAGAACTATCCTTGATGCAAATATATAATAATTCTAAGTGAGGTTTTTATGAATTTAAATTTAGGATTTCATATATAAGCAAGTTACCTTCTTCATTTGTGACAATCAATCAATTATGAAAAAATTAAGATATCTTTATGATGTTGTAACAGAGGAAATTTGCTACCTCAAGGATGATGAATCCTAGAGAACAAATGCACTCTCTGATACCTCACTCAAATTGGTGTAAGGTGAGCCAGGGGATGAAAACAACCAAACTAAATAGACAAAACATAGAGAAGGTTGCTAGATGACTTTGTTGAACCTCTGTCTAGAGGACAAGCACACAAACTTGGGACACCAGTGTGGCGCACTGTCATCCTGTATGAACGAGGTACATAAAACTCCAAATGTGATTATAATATAATAAATGCACAAAAAGTAATAAAAATATGCTAATAGGCATAGGATACGAAATACCTAAAGTAAATTAGAACAAATGAGGTGAGAGATACTCACAACTAGTCCATGATTAGAGCTTGCCATAAAGTATCTACTCTTCCAGGAGCATTTACCCACACACAAGCAAGAAGGAAAATGTTGGGGATTGTGTTTTGGAGTCTGCCTAAGTTAGACCCCTGTTTTGTTGTTTCCACCTCTACAGACAACCGAGATAAAATCCATAGGGAAAATAAATGATAAAGAAAATTGGAAAATAGTGTGAGACAAAGGATGACAATATGTAAAATGAAAGGAGAAAAAAGATAAGTAAACTCCCATTTCCAAGATGCTAATGGAAATGATATCGTGAGGTATTCCTGAAGCTGCAACAATGATAGAATTCTCAAGAAATATTGGGAATGTTGTCCGAAGAGATTTCCAAGAGCTCCAACCTGCAATGAGTATCCTCAAAATGCTAAAAGATCCCCCCAAATGCTTTCAAACGAGAGAAATATAGGCCTTGGAAGGCAAACTGATGTCAGTGGGCACATACAAGGGCATTGTGATTCCTTCCAAGCGTAGGTGTAACACTCAAACAACCACCTGCAAATTATCAGATTCATGAAATGTTAGAATTCCATGCGGATGTCTCCACACCACTCCCTAGTCCCCCGAAGGTGATAGGTTGGTGGAGTTAGTAGAGACTAGCTTGGAGCTGAGGAGATGATCCTGGGTGGACAAAAGGACAAAGGTGGTGATGATTGACCTCCGATGACATGGAAGAAGCGGCCATTTGTTGTGTTAAATAACAAAGGGAGAGATTATTGATACTACATTTTTACTTCACTTTAGCGAGTATTTCTTTGCTGAGCGATGCAAAGGTAAAGTAGAGGAAGATACAGAGTCACAATAGGGAGGTAGATTTTTGTTGATCATATGAGGTTTCCTCCAACAAGAATCAAATGAGATTTGGAATAGATATTGCTAATTGATATTGCTGCTGCCCAAAACCACAGATTGGAAAACCCAAAGACTTGCCAAATCCTCAAGTAGTCCAATCAGCCTTGGCCAACAAATAGGGATAGTCAAAGACTAAATCCCTCTACACTTTAGGCTCCACTAAACCTAGGCAGGTATACTTCACACTCTCAAGCACAAAAGAGATTACTTAAAGTGGATATAAGCCTTTTAGCAAATTACAAACTGGCAAATTATTGTTTGCAATTATGCTTTATTATGTGCTTTAAATAAATGCCTTTGAAAAGAAATGATTATGAAAGTATATTGAAAATGAGTTTTCTTTTAGGACCTAAAAGACATATGCATAGGTTAGTTCATATAGATTTGGGAAGAATATTTTTTTGTCAAGGACCATGAATGCATACAGATCAAAACCTTGAAAAATCAATAATAGACCAGTGCCTCTATCGAGGGATATATATGACACTTGGTGGACAAAATATCTTATCAAATCAATAGACAATTTCTCATCAACTATGAAGGTTTAGTATGTGTTACACAAACAATAAGAACTCGATCTTTCACTTAATGCAACAAAATGTGATTCACATCATAGCAAATCTATAAACAAATTTATCAAGAGGACAAAGATAACTTGTCAACACAAAAGTGTACACAATATTTGGTAAAAGAGACAGTGAACCTTGTATATTAATCTTTAGGAAATAATTGCATACATAAGCTGCACTTGTAAATACTTCATTACAGATTGCTTGCACAAAATGATACTTCTTCTTCCTATAGACTTCTCTAATACAAAATGATATTCAATCCTTATAGCATTATGTTGTTCTTATGACTCTCCCTCCAATATCTACATTTTTTAACCACTTATATATGTGGTTGAATGGGCACCATACCCCTTTTCGGGTGAAAAGTCACCATTTTACATTAAAATTAACAAAACCTTTTGAAATTAATATGCAAACTAGTTAGTCAATAACCTTTTTTTAAGCTATCTTTCAGGTGTTTGTTTGGTCGGCTAATTTAAAATTCTGATACAAATCTGAATTTTTTTGTGGAGGTAGGAAAAATCCACTTCTAAAATAGGTCTTCATCAAATTTCATATTTGCATAAATTTTCATTCCATGTCGACATCTTCTTTCATGTAGGTCAAAATAACAGGCTTTTCAGCCTTCTTACGGTCTTCTGTATGGTCTACAACCAAAAACACATTGTACAGATCTAATATTTTTATTAGAGCTTGAAAACTTGATTTTATGAAATGGGTATTTCTTATACTTTCATGTTTCATTCATTTTAATTCTCTGTTCATATCATCTTTTCTACAGATCAAAAACACTAGTCTTTCATGGGGTCCATTGGAATTAATTTATTCATATCGTCCTTTACTCTAGTTGTTCAAATCATTAATCATCCATTATGTGTCATTTCCATGAAGTGACCAACATTTTTAATAGTAGGGTGCTTGAAATTATTTGGAAATTTGAAGCCCCAACAGATACATCGCAAACATGTTAGGTGTAGTCTAGAATATTGGATGGCAAGATGAAGGATAGATATTGAGATTGGTAAAATAGCATAATCAAAATGAGCCTCGCTTTGGAGGAAATCCCGTAGTTACAGAAAATATACTAGATAAGCAATCACATTGATAAGAGATAAGATGCACCAATATGGGTGGAAAAGTGTGTTATTCTAGATAGCCATACGATGGGGTGATGATGTTTTCTAGTATGGATGACCATATGATAGGGCAAGATATTTGTCAGCATGGGTAGTGATACACTATATAGCCATGCGAAAGGGCAATCAAAAGATAGATTTGCTAGCATGGGTAGCGATATACTAGATAGCCATGTGATTGGGCGATCAAAGATAAATTTGGTAAGTATTAGATTGGCCCCTACCAAGGCAAACATAAGAGATAGATCAAATAGTTTGGTCCCCATCTAGGCAAAAAAAAGATCAAGTGGTTTTTCCCCCACCTAGGAAAACATGGAAAAGAAAAAGATCAAGTGGTTTGGCCCCCACCTAGGCAAACATGGAAAATTTATCAACAAGAAATGCTAATGCAAGAGATTAAATGGAAAAATGGTAGAAGCAGATTATGCAGATATGATGGCCACCCCTTAGAATGATATGTATGAAAGGTATGTCATTCTAAGGAGAAGATCAGTTGTGGCATGCCAACATAGCGAGATGTTTCTGTGGAATGCAAGCATGATGTGGTGACACATAAATGTCCACAACATCAAAAATTAAATGGAAGAGGACACAAGGATCCAATAGTCTGGCATTAGAACCCATAGAAGTGACAAAATATATATAATACAACTACAAGATGGGTATATTATCATAGCACCAGAGTTCTTGGATCTGAAGAAGAGCACATGAAGACAAAGATAGAATAAAAAGCCAAGTAAACATGGAAGAAGGCAAAAAGATACCTCCAACGCTTTGCATCATCCCTAAATATAAAAAAAGCAATATATGACAAATAGAAGAAGTAGAGAAACAAATAGAAGATGTACAATAGAAAATATCCTATATCTGAACACCTATAGAGTAACTCAGGTCCTCCAGGACAACAAAATGGATAAAGACAGTCAACCTCCCATATCCAAGCGCCTACGGAGCAACCTAGGTCCTTCGAGAGGGAACAAACATATAATGCAAGCATGGGGGAACACAATGAAACACACATACAAACATATAGAGAGAAGAGATAAACACCCTAAAGGTCATCTCATAGGAGATCATCATCTTCCGAATCTCAATCATAAGGAGAAGGAGGATGAGCTCGGATGAAGCAACATCAACGTTTCATTTGAGGGCAAGGGACGAAGCAACATAAACTGGGTGCCTTACTAGTAGTGAGGGAAAGGGACAAAGCAACATCAACGTTTGCGTCGATAGGCTTAGAAGAGGTTAGAGTTAATGATCACATGAAGATCGTAGACAAGGTCGAGATATCCTTCAAGGATTTTATCATGCAAGCCTTTGTGGAGGAAGTGGGTGACTCACTAGGAGAAGATGAAACAAGAACAAGACTATCAGCCTCTGGAAGAGGGGCAGTGACAAACTCGCGAGAAGGTGGGGACTTCTAAATCACACACACAAAGAAAAGAAGACCAACAGGCACAGAGACAGGCATAGAAGAGGGTGATGAGCATACATGGAAATATTTCTGTCATGAAAATTCTAGAATAGGGTCCTGCTCAAGCTTGCGTTTTGGGTGCATAGGAGGAGCGAGTCTCCTGTCAAGCATAGCAAGCTAGAGGACTCAAGGAAAGCTCAGATGTTGAAGCAAGTGCAAAACAAGGGGAGAAGAAAGAGTTGCACTAGACACCACCTACATATGCAACATATCAATGGGTCGAGACAATGGAGGTATGTCTGGCAAAGAGGTGATAAGGGGCAGCTCTAATGGAGTGATAAAAATCTACACCTGTTTAGAGGGAGGTTCATCAAGAGGCCTTGAAGCAACTAGAATAAACACCGCAGAATATGTAGAAATAGGAACACTAGATGAAGAAAGAGCTGATGCGATAGAGCTGGGTGCTGCAAATGTAGCAGCAGCCTACAAAGCAACATCATGCTCTCAAGCCATGGCTCGTTGATAGCGTTTATGCTAACACGCACACTGATTACGATGAAGATGACAACCACCAAATGAATCGAAGAGGATTCATAAGCATCATGCTCCATAGGGGAGACCTATGGAACCATGTTAGGGACATGAGAAGGCTCGACCGATGAAGCAAGAGGTGCAACCAAAATAGGCATGACATTCATAGTAATCAACACCCTACCCTACTTCACTCAAGGAGTGACCAAGGGAACTGAGGGAGCCGACATAGATTGTGAAACAGGAGTAAGTGGTGACGAATGAATATTAGAAGATTGTTTTCCTTTCTCATAATGAGAGGGTTGAGGTATGTCTGCCATGATCGAGAACTTGAAGGGCAAGTAGGCCGTAGACTTTGACAACATAGGTGTCTTTCCTTTTTCTGCACTAGGTGCAGTTGCAAGAATAGAAGACACCACTGGAGGCTACACAGTCCTAGGTGGATGCAGAGGTCTACTCGGAGGAGTAGGATTAGCCTTGACCTTCAACAATGAGGGGACATGAGGCACCACCTACTCCATCACCAAAATAGATGAAGCAGAGGTTGATGCAAGAAGAGGCTATGAAAAACTAGGCTGCATTGATTTAGGAGCTGACTCCCCCATCTCGTACTGATAATATGCAAAATACATCAAATCACCATGGGGAAGCATGGGCCCCACCGAAGCAAGCCAAAAATGATCTAATGAAAAATCCCCATGAGATACCAGTGGTCGATATCCAGTATCCTGGATGACATGTATTGAACCCACATTGGGAAATTAAAGGAATTTATGAATCATTGATAGGACTACCTCCATAGAAATTAACCAGGGAATACCTAGCTTATCTCGGAAGAGGTATGACTCAGGAATGATCAGAAATGTGGAAGATACAACCTTGTGTCCTACAAGGACCATCAAGGTGATGCTACCCAAAGGAGGGATGGAAAAAGCATCATGTGTCCTCGAGGTTTCTTGGTACTCATCATATGCATACCTATGCCAACCGTTCATGAATAGAGTCTCCTCCATAATGACATCGACTCTGCACGATGGGTCAACCATCACACCCGTGACAATTTGACCATTTAGTCTGGCAAGGATGTATAAAGGAGCATGCTCTCCACAATACAGGGCATCTAGAGGGGTGAATGACAAGGAACCATTAGACACCTTTCCCTTTTGACTAGGAGGTGAGAAAATAGGAGTGATGGTGACCATGTTCACAAATGGACCATCATCCTCTAGTGCCCCTCCCCGAGTCATGTTTCTCCTTTGCACAATAATGGATCATATTGATATAGCTTGGTCTAATTTAAGATGATATGATGGTATCATACTATGTACTAACTCTATTTCATGATGATGATTATGATAGTGCTTGATTTTCATGACTGTCTTCTAAGTGTATTCGTGATAGAGATGATTTCATATCACTCATTGCGAGCATGATATGATGTCACGATTCTCATCACTTAAATGTTTATTTACAATAAATGTTATTATATATGTTGTTGTACTTGAGCTGGTGATGACAAGTTTGTATGGGAAGGTAAATAATATTATTAAATAATACTTACCTCGAAACTATACAGGGTAGGTATATTATATGGTTTCCTCGAATTTTTTGATTGACTGAGAGTTTCCTATAGTTGAAGTTTAATTTTATTTATTTGTCTTTTTGAGAATATTGTTGGCTTATCATCTGGAAAATTTTTGGGATTGGAATTCAAATTGCTTGGAGCCTAGATTGAGGATTTTTTATTGCTCGGTTGCTAGTTGTTTTTCTCTTCATTAAATTTTCTATTGATTTGGAGTACGATCTCTAGGTTGGAGCTTTTATTCCCTTCTCTACAAATTTTGTTTTGAAAGCTTGTATCCTTTGTGCTTGATTAAAAGATTGTTTTGGTCTTTATAATGAATTTTAGAGATTGAATTTGTATTTGGGGAAGATTTAGAAGAAAGGGAAATTGAAAAGGGAATTTGTAGATTATTGCTTTCAAATTTGAGAAATTGCTTGCAGGGATTGTCTTTTTCTGTTTTCTTTCTTTGTGAATGCTATGATTCTTCTTCCCTGTGTTTTAGTGGATATTTGGATCTTGTTTGAAGTCATGCATCTCCTTATATTGTACTCTTTGAGTCTCCCTTGTCTTAGTATTGTTTTTAGGTGATTTTGGGCTTCCTATAGCTTGTCGAAAGCCATTTTGATTCACAGTGATATGCATATTTTTGGGCATAGAGCTTTGGAAATGATTTGAGATTGTATTTGAGCTTAATTTAGCTTGTAAGATGTCTCTTTGAGGTTTTTGTATTGTTAGTACTTCTCCCCTTTGTTGTTTTGTGTTCTAGGTGTCATTTTGAGCACTGTGGGAGAAGGTTCTTTATGTAGTTTTCTTTTTGTGAGTCTGCAAGATTGTATTTTTGTATTCCGTCTTCGATTTTTGGACTTTCCAGACCTATTGAATTGGTTTTGAGTGCCATTTTTGACCCCTTAGCAGATCTAGGCAAGTGTCCTAACCATATGAGTCCTTTTTGCATGATTTTTGGCCTCTTTACCAAAAACGCTATAGGATCTACCAGGAGTGCTACCATATGAACCAAGAGCCCTACCATATGGTCCAGGAACACCATTCTAGAAACTAGGGGCACTAGACAATATTCCAAGAGAGCTTGTTTATATACTCAGAATGTTGAGTTACAGACTTAGAACTCTACCAAAATGTTGTCATATGTACCCAAAATGTTGGAGAATGTACTAGAAATGCTATTGTTCATACATGAAGTATTGCACTGCATTATAGGTGTGTTGAGTTGCATTCCAGGAGAGCTAGACTACTCCAGAGGTCTTAGAAAGTCAGTTTTGAGCAATGTGAGAGTCTTGTTGGGTTTTGTGCATTCTTCAAAGGCATGGATAGATTATGCTGAACTTCTCTAATTTTTTATTGATGTAATTTGACCTTTCATGATATCTTTTGTGATCTGATGAGAGGGTTTGAGCCCTATCATTGAGGTGTTTCTCATGCATTAAGTTTCTCTAGCAAGAGGGAGAATTCCTTATTGTTGAGGATTGTTCTTATGACTCCACTGGGATGTGTTACGCCTCCCTGTTGAGGATTTGGATTCATATTTGATTTATGTTCATGATTGGCTCTTTGATTGTTAAGCATTGGTGAAAGCTATCATCATGTATGAGGCCTTATGTATCCTATTTCTTACAATATGTTATGTATGATGAAATGAGAAAATTTATATCTCTTGCAAGCCTTTATTATTTTGGTTATGATTTTATTTTGATGTATGTTCCATCCTAAGGTCTAGGTGCATTCTAGGGGGAGTGGGCTTCCAAGAGAGTGATTGGGATCACAAGGGGGTAGACAGCTAGGTTACCCAGGGTCTAGATCACTAGAAATCTCATTTGGAGTTTGAATTTGTAGCCAAGTAATAACTTAACATAATAATTATTTGGGTTGGGTAGAATATTTCATCTTAATAAGGTAAGAAATGTTTGGTGGCCCCTCTGCCTTGCCCAGTGGTAGAGATCTAGGAAATGATTGGGAAGGCCTTGGCAACCCGGGTAAGATAATCTCCCTTACTCCATTAAGGTTGAAGTTGGCTCCACATGTGCATCTAGGATGACAGGGACATGTGCTTAGGTTCCCATTTGTTGCATGTGATGACACTCTTCCCTACATGTAGGTCATAGTGCCTTGAGCCTTGTTTTGGATATGTTTCCTCTGGAGGTTTCTTGTTTGGAGGTTTCATGTTTGGAAGTTTTGAGAATGGATTCTATGTTTTGCATTCTTTCACTTGTTTGTATTGGTTTTTCCTTTGGTTGTTAGGTGTTAGCCTAGATCTAGAATATGAGTGGGATCTTGTGCAATCTCCTAGAATAGGGGGTGGTTCATTTTTAGTTCCACATAGTCAGGTGGTTTGATGCCTTCTTCCATTGGGATGTGCTTCGTTGGATTCTCTTGCGTGGATGTGGATCTTTTATCTCTTCAACTATGAATTAATTCTTATAGAAAATTGATGTAAATGATTCTTATGACATATATATGTGTTGATTCATGATGCAAATGTAATTTAATTGAGAGCCACGCTCCTCATTATGTAAGGATATTGTATTCATGTAATGATAGGTATTAGGAGAACTTAATGATATATCATGTGGCATTGGTTCATTAATGAAGTAATGGATATGGATTCATGGTTATGCATATGATCTCATGTAATATTGGAAATGTGATAGGTCATCTTGGGATTAGTTTATGATGATGTTAGAAATGTATAAGAGATTGGGATTAGGAGTATTTAGTATTGGTGTTTAAAAATGAACCTAAAAGGGGTTGGTTATGTATTATTAGTAGATAGATATATTCATGTTATAGAATAGTGAATGATCATGTATGCATGGAAAGAATAAATCATGTTAGATATAGTATGAAAGTGTGTTATCATGCTTATGATTTTATGTTGTTTATTATGGTAGTTTAGGTAGTGGTATTGAGATACCCTAGGGAATGCTTAGATGTATTGTGAATATTTCCGCTTGTGTCATGTGTTTTTGTGATTATGTTAAGATGCTTAGATGTCATTTGATAAATGGATGTTTATTGCATATAAGTAGGTTGCATTATTAGATGTTTTTAAAAAAAAAATCTCTATTCGCATGTTAGTTAGTGTATTTCTCTAGGGTATTTTGGTGGGTATTACACATACAAAGAAGGATCTGATGCAAAGATGAAATTTGCCAAATGTGGGGGAAAGGGGTTGGTATAGATTTGAAAATCCTCATTATCTTGATGAACATATTTGTTTAACTTATGTTTTTGCACATCAACTTTTATTGCACCACTATCAATGTGGTCCTAGACTATGTGTTGAAGACAGTAACATTGGTCAGTGTTGTGACCAGGCACACAATGGTAATGGTAGAACTTTGACCCATCATACCATTGCGGATAGGATCTACTATCAAATAATGGTCTGATCTCAGAAAGGGTGATTATATTGTCTTTCAATAACCTCTAAATTATGCTCAAATAGGAATTATTGGATTTTGTAAAGAGCCTATTTTTCTATGAGCCTTGTCTAGTAGCTATTGAAGGAGCAACCATGATATTAGCTACCGCTTTATTCTTCCTAGATCCTACAAACCACCACGAGGGTTCAAAGTAGAATCTTTTAATTGCGACATGGTGTGTTGATAGTCAGTAAGCATGGAACACATGTTGGTAAAATTCTGATATTGGTTGAGAGATAACTTTTCCCTCAATGTTGGCTGCAAATTGATGATAAACATCCTCTGCAGATCACTATCTGGCAGGGCAAAGGGGATTCTGGTAGAAATTGATTGATATCTTGAAATAAAATCTATGACCTTCTTATTGGGTTTTTGCTTGCAATGAACAAGGTTAGCGATAGAATTCTAATGTGGTACCCTTAAGAGACTGTAAGAATAGTTTAAGCAACAAAAAATCTAAAATATGATAATCATTGTACATAGTCATGAAAGAATCAATATGCACATTAGGGTCCCCATCACTATTGAACCTATCAAAATTTAGTGATTCAGCTACATGAGGAAGGATAGTGTTAAAAATGGTGATGTTAAGGGGACTCTTCCTGTAATATGCGGGCACATATGACTAACCAGAGGCAGAAGCTAGGTTCGTGAGTTCTAATTGCAACTGCCCCATGTTCCGCAAGATGGTGTTCAAGACTGGATTGCTAGGTGGAGGAGGTGGAGGTAGCCCAGATCTGCCACCACCTCCATTGGAACCTCTTAAAGGACCAGTGCCATCGGCAAAGGTAGTACTAGCACTAACCATAGAGACTCGAGCCGCAACAATGGAAGAGGTCGAGCTACTAGACATGCCTGTTACCCCAAGGGAGTGGTAGAAGCATCAATTCCATGGATGGTAGGCCTAGAGTCAACCATATGCACTATCAAACCAGGTATGTCGATACTCAAATGAGGACCAAAAACATCATAATGGCCATCCTGTGGAGAGGCATCTACTAGAGGTACATGACTCTTCACTATCATGGATAATGCTCTCAACATCTCTAGACCTCTCCTATCCAAGATGAGTATATCTATCAAGGTGTTAACTACATTTCCCGCTTGGGGAAGGACATTTTACCGATTAAGAAACCGTTTGAATTCTCTCAGATTCTCCTTGAAAGATTGAATCTGGTCAAAACCAATAGTGACAATAGAATCATGGTCAACAACAGGAGGAGAAGGCATTGGAGAATTCGTCAAGGAATTGTTATAAGAACTAGCTTTTGAGGAATCCCCCATGAAATGTATACGAAGAGTATGGGAGGTAAGAAAATCATTTAGATCAGGAAGAGGCTCCTTGTTCATTATGTCAGGTAGAGGAGGACTGTAACAATCAGGAGGGAAACTCCTCCTAGATGTCCTCGTGACTATGGCTCCTGTGGAAGTCTGGGTCATAAAGCTCATAGACAAGACCCTCCTGACGCTGAGACTCTATTACTAGGACACGAGGTGTTCTACTTTTCGATCAATTTTATGTCAGAGATGGAGGAGACAAATGCTAATACAAAATGTGTAAACTATATGATAAAGTTTTTTTTTAATTAGCTTGTAAATAGATGTATATGATGATCTAAATGATGAATATGCAATTGAAGAAAAAGGTTTGTTTCACATCAGGTTCACCAAAATGTAACGAAGGAAATTTTCTACCTTAAGGATGATGAATCCTTGAGAACAAATCCACTCTCTGATACCTCACTCGGATTGGCACTAAGGTGAGCCAGAAGATGAAAAGAACCAAACTAAACAAACAAAATGTAGAGAAGGTTCTTGGACAACTTGTTGGCATGATCGACATAAATGATGAAGATGAGATGATGATGGATGACTGTACCGATAGAAGAAAGGTGACATGATCAGTTACTTGTGTTGTCATTGATGGCAACCAGGGTCAACTGATGTTTGATATTGTTTACAAATAATTTTCAATGATTGACTTGTTGGCTAAGTGATTTGGTCTATCAGAGTTAGAGTTTGATAGTTTGACAAGGTTTACTGACAAGATTGGTAATTAGGACCTTAACCAGTAAAGAAGATAAGTTTTGATGGAATCGGGTGATTGGTGATGTTTGGTGACTTGCGGTTTGAAACTTAAGCTTTTATGATGGATTTGAGTATGTAATCGGAACCACATCCTATGATGGTTACCGAAAGGCATGTTTTGAATTTCTGATGAAGTTTTGCTAGGGTTTAAGGACCGGTGATGAAATCACTCAACCGGTAATGATTCTTGATATGATGGTGATTGACGGTGAGTCTACATGGAGAAGATAACATGACACAACCTGAAAAGATGATTTAAATACTATTTTGGCATGATTCAAGGAATAATTTCTTGGGAAACAATGAAACACTTAGTGGAGTGTTTTGAGGTTTTGACTTTGGTACTATCAGATATTTTTGTGATGAGTTATGATCAACCAACGGTTGATATATCATTGTAAATTGTTATAATGATATAGAAGATTTGATATGATCTGTATTGTAATTTCAATATGTAATTAGGGTTTATTGGACAACCTAATTGAGATGTCTATTTAGGATGACACAATTGATGTCTAATGTGTTCTTGGTATTAGGAGAATGAGTTAATCCATCCTAGAGAAGATAGAGATCCGTCTGAGTGTTGTAGACTATGAAGCATAATTGGATCTGATTTAGCAAGCTGAAAGTGCAAAGTAACAGATCACTTTTCACTATTGTTCCCTAATAGTTACAACAACCTAAATCCCTTAATTGGGTAGGTCCTAACATGCCTTTATCATTTAAGTCCTCTAATGGGCCAGCTCTCAAAAAGGGTGGTAAATCCTCTCATGAGGTTGATCCTAACATATCATTAAGCTCCTAGCTTGAGTGATGGGTAAATCCCTTAACCGAGTGACTCCTAAGGGTGTCTTCTCTTAACTAGGCGTATTGTAAGCTCCTAACAGGGTGTACTTAAAAAGAGTACAAATTTTAGTGGGTACCAACTCCCACCGTGGTTTTTCCCTATTAGGGTTTCCTCGTCAAAATTATGGTGTTCATGTGTGGAATGCTTTTCTTGTGATGTTCATGTTTTATTTTCGATTACCTATTAAGATAGTTTATGTTTGTTTATTAGAGATCTTAAAGTGGTTACCGATATTGATGGTTGAATGGTTGATGAAACATTCTTATCAGTTAATAAGTCAATAATAGTGTTTGTTGATCTGATATTGATTTCATGGCTAATTTGATTAATAAGTTTGCATAAGTGGAAATGATTATCTAGATCTGATAAGGAAATCTGTTATGAAGAATTGGTTTAAGTGTTGAATGTTTTCAGATCTGAGATAAGTCTATTTTGGTGTTGAAAGTTCAATTTCTATTAATACTGATTCACCTCCCACTCTCAATATTAACAAGATCCTCATTGTGTTAGCACAACTCTATTGAACCTTTGTCCAGAGGATGATAATGCAAACCTGGGACACCAGCGTGACACACTTTCTATCTTGTATGGATGAGGTATAGAAATTGTACATAGAAATCCAAATGCGAGTATAATATGATAAATGCACAAAAAATGATAAAACTAAGATAATAGGAACATGATACAAAATAACTAAAGTAAAGTAGAACAAATGAGGTGAGAGGGACTCACAACCGGTCCATGATTGGAGCCTCCCGCAAAGTATCTACTCTTCCACAGACATCTACCATCACACAAGTAAGAAGGAAAATGTTGGGGGTTGTGTTTTGGAGTTTGCCTAAGTCATACTGCCATTTTGGTGTTTCCACCTCCATTGACAACCTAGATAAAAGTCATCGGTAAAATAAATGATAAAGATAATTAGAAAACAGTGTGAGACAAAGGATGATAATATGTAAAATGAAAGGATAAAAGGATAAGTAAACTCCCCTTTCCAATATGTTAATGGAAATGATGTTGTGAACTATTCATGAAGCTAAAACAGTGATAGACTTTGCGAGAAAGACTATGAATGTTGTCCAAAGAGATTGCCAAGAGCTCCAACCTGCAATGAGTATCCTCAAAATGCCAAAAGATCCCCCAAATGCTTTCAAATAGGAGAGATATAGGCCCTGGAAGGAAAAAGAATGTTGGTGGGTGCATATAGGAGCGTTATGATTCCTTCCAGGTACAAGCGTGACACTCAAAGAACCACCTATGAACTATTAGATGCATGAGATGTTAGCGCACCACGTCGACATCTTCGCGCCACACCCTAGTCCCCAAAGGTGAGATGTTGGTGGAGTTGGTAGACACCGGCTTGGAGCTAACAAGGCGATCTTGGGTGGACAAAAGGACACAGGTAGCAATGCTCGACCTTTGATGAAATGGAGGAAGGCGTCATTTGTCACGTTAAATAAAAAAGGGAGAGATTTTTGATACTACAGATGTGAAGGACCTACTTTATGTGAAGTTCTAGATCTAGAAATTCAAGGAAACATCAACCATATTCAAGTCTTCATCAACATTTATTCATCATGATGGAAGCTTCAAGGGATGTTGGAGGATGATAGGTAATCACTGACTGATGATTGGTTTGTACTTATGATACAGGAGCATCGGTGTAGTTCATACAAGTTTGAGCAGTTAGCAGTGGAATTTCTTGGAGATCGTGGCACTTCTTCATATTTGAGAGTTTAGTGTGGTGGATTTCGATTTATCCCCTTGAGTTCATGGTCTTTATTGTGTTCAAGTTTCATGGGATTTGGATTTGCTTCTGGAGAGATATCGATTTTGGCATACTATTACCGGAGATCAAATTGATGTGTAGATGATCTGCGGATCTTATATTGGCATTGTAAGCATTGTTTGTAATTTGTAAGGCCCGCCAAAATATCCTAGAGAAACTAAACATATAACATGCAAATGGAGATAATTTTTTTTATTAACATCTAATAAAAACTAATGCAACATATAACATCTCTATCTAATTACATTCATTAACCATTTAACCAATATGAACATACATCATTGTCCATTTCATCAAATAATGCAAGCGGAAATAACATAACATCATTAACCTTTCCCTAGGGTACTTCAACATCATTACGTAATTCACTACCATAATAACATCCTACACACATGATAAGCATATTCCATCTTGATTTAATGCATCATATTTTAATTCCCTAACCATGATATATGCAACCTACGACATTATTTATCCCTCATGATATGCATAATTTACTTACTACCAATGCATTTATATGAATCATTCATCTTCACTAGATCTAATTAACACCTTCTAACATATTCATTTCTTAACCTACGAATATTCCTCTTTCAAGATTAATTTACATTCTAACTTACTTCCTAAACATGCCATAGAATAATACAACTGAACTACAATGAAAATCCATTTCTATTCCAACCATAACCCACTTTATTTCCATGATTCATAAGATCAGATCTCTACAATAGTACAATTACATCCCTAATGTTTAATTACAAACATGACTTAATTCTAATTCCAACTACATTTCATCTTATAAATACAAGTACATTAAATACAACATGAGCATAGCTCTTTCTACTACGAGAATCCATCTACTATATATAAGTGTATTACATTACATGCATTCCATCTTATTCATTCCATAAATTTGCTATAGGGTACATCCATAGTCCATCATGAATAAGAATCCGCATCCACACAAGGAGAATCCAAGAGAAGATCCCAATGGCTAAAATACACCAACCTCCCGACCATCCGGAACCAAAGGGACCACCCCCCGTGCTAGGAGATGTCACAAGGTCCCAACACACACTCTAAACCTAAGCTAACACCCTAACCAAAAAGACTAACCACACAAGGACTCTCATGCAAGAACTCACACAATACTACAAGAATTAACTCCCAGAGGCATATAACTCATCAAGACATAAATGCATCCAATAAGGCATAATCATAAATAAAAAACGGGAACACATGTAGGAGTGGAGTGTCATCACATGCCATCCTCAAAACATAATAACATAAGACACTAGCCTGGTGGACATGTGGAGCCATCTCAACCTATGAGAGACTAAGGGAGATTAGCTTACCATCTTCACGGCTTTCTCATGCTTATCCTAAAACATCCTCCCTAGGACTAAATAATGAGGCTCACATCAATTTATCATCTTATTAATTACTCTATCTACCCAACCCGTTAATTATTAGGTTATCACTTATTTACAAATCATGGCAAACTCCAATGTGCCTTGGTGGTCTAGACTTCATGCATCCTTACAAGGAACCTCATGCAAGCCTATCTCTTGTGACCCTGGTCATCACAAGAAAGCCCACTCCCCGTAACATGGCCCAACAATAAATCACAAGAGGCCCTAACCAAAATAAAACATGAAAATAACACTCATTTGTAGCCAATTACTTCCACACAAACTCTCACAACATATGCAATGCTACAACAACATCAAATATAACAAAATGTGCCTCTTGGCCAATAAATACATGACATAACAAGCCATCAAATCTGCCAACAGATAAGAAGATAACATCACAACAAGGTCAACTCACTTGCTAGTCCCAAACATTATTATAATAATCTCAAATAACCATGGCTTATCAACACAAAGAGAGTCTAAAATATCCTCAAAGACATGGAGAGGTAAATATGCATTAAACCATCAAAATACACCAAAACTGATCAAACCCATATTTGGAAAATATCAGCAGACCTCAATAAAGCCTCTGGTACAAAAATCAACTCGGGACAATGCCTCTAAAATGATCAAAACTAAGAAAATACATAATACAGACAATTTAGCACTTTTATCCCATAGAACAATGCTTATATCAAATATAACAACACTTAAATTTCATAGGACATCGCAAACATTTCCAGATTCGCACTTGCATCTTCTGAGACAATGCAAACATATTTAGATTCACACTTACATCTACTGAGACAATGCTTATTCTATACAGAATAGCGCAAACACAATACAAAACAATGCATTTACATGTTTAGACAATGCATTTTCTGAAACAATGCATTTACAAAAATCACATGGAAAAATCAAAAATCTTGCAGGTAAAATATAAAAATCCAGACTTAACCAAAGGGCTCAAAAAATACATGAATAGTGATGTCCAAAAACAAGTATTATTAAGGCATAAACAAGGTAAATCAATTCTGACTCTAAACCAAGATCCAACCAAAATTTCTTCACCGCAATAAACATACAAAATCACTTCAAACTCATAGAAAAACCAATCAAACCAAATCCAAAACACCTTCAGACTAAAAGAATCACAAATGGGAAAAATCCATTCAAACTCCCATACAAACAAATGATTCAACAACCCAAGCTTATTCAAAATTTTTACAGAGTCGTGAAACAACATTCTTAGACAACCAAAAATATTATTCCCAACAACTATACAAAATCTCAAATAACATAAAGTTTTCTTCGGTAAATATTAAGCTCCAAACTATATTAAAACTATAGAATAACATAATATTTCAACCCATCTCTCAAAAACATTGTACAAACATGAAGCATACAGAAAACCCATTAAAAATCAAAATGCAAAAGTAAAATAACTCCAACTTGCAATCTGAAGTGATGGAATGCAGTTGAAGAAGAGCTCCCATAAAGACTAGTGAAAATCCAACCAAGCTCTAGCCAAAACCAAGAGTAAAATCCAAAGCCAAAGAGAAAATGCTTGCAAGAAAAAATTCCAGAGAATAGCCAACCCAAAAACCATCCCAAGAATGAAAATAAAAAGCAAGCAATAACCAAAACCCTATCTTGAATCTCAGCCAATCAAAATATTCCATTTTGGAATAGATTTTACCAACCCACCATATATTATAATTTATTCTCCCACTTTGAATTTAGCCAATGATAGTAAAGGGTAGGTATAGTAAATATTTAATGTGTTCATACACCACACTTAGGAAATAAAAGTGAAATTATTAAATAAACATAAGCTATAAAGAAATAATCCAAATGGGGATTAAAATTAAATAAACCAAAAGCTAATAAAATAATTTAGGGAACCAAATAAATATTAGATATCGAATAAATACAAAACCATAGAAAATAAAATAAATTATTAAACAATCAAATACCAATAAAGATCACAAATATAAAATAAATATTAAACAACAATAAAGATTACCAAATATTAAATAATCATAAAACCAATAAACGTTAATTATCAAATAAATATAAATACGAAATAATTAAATATTCAAAGCTAGTAAATTAAATACATTAAAATAAACATTACTAAATATAAAACCACACATCAAGAGCCACATAAGTACTCTAACATAATCAAGTAAATCAACCGTCATTAACCGTACTCACAACACCAAGAAGATCAAGCTTACTAATTGACATGGTGAATTATTCCAAGATGCTGATGAATCACAGTGAACAACTTATACCTAGAGTATGTGAAGGGAACTCATGCCATCTCTGAACCACATAAGCCCTTGTAACAAAAGACACACTCACACCTGTGAAGCTAGGTGGATTCGATGTTTGGTACTTGCAAAATCCTGCAACCACAAAATGATAATACAACATATACATATACATATATAAAACAACCAAGTGATAGAGAATCGCTACGACACATCCCACTCACAATGAGTGATGTGGAATCATCTCTATCACGAAGATAGTGAAAAAATAGTCAAACACATGTCATAAACATCTCATCAATGTAATCATAATCATCATCAAAACCATGATAAATCCAATCTATTGATAATCCATCACATAGTAAGCATATGAAATCCATCGAGTACATATATCATCAAATCACATGTTCAATAATGATAGTACCAAAATCCATATAGATCATCAAAATAACATATGTCCAATAGTGTCTAACGTAAATAATAAGTAACCGAAGCACATGAGTAATCATCATCCAATCATCAAATATAGTCTAGATAAGTCTATCAAGCATAATATAAAAGTCAACTCTAATCAAAATAGGTCAAATCAAGGGCGGACTCTACATCCTCCCCCCCTTTGCCTAGTCTTACTCCTAGACGCCTAAGAACAAATAGGGGTATAGTTCTCTCATCTGTGTTGCATCCTCCCAAGTAGCTGGAGAATCATCAATCGGATCCTACTATACCCTTACCTGCTCTACACTCCGACCTTTGAGGGACATCTCTCTATGCTAAAGAATGCACATGGGCTCCATAGAAAGTTGTCTGTCCTCGACTTGTAAAGCATTCCAATCCAACACATGCCAAATATTAGGATGATATAACATCAAAAATGAAACATGAAAGACATCATGGATGCGGAACAAGCTAGACAACAAGGAAAGGTGATAAGCCATAGGACCAATCCTCTCCAAAATATCGAAAGGTCCAACAAATCAAGGCACCAACTTAGAGCCTTTTCTATAATGGATCAGACTCTTTCGTGGGCGAACTCTCAAAAACAACTTGTCACCAATAGAAAATTGTCTGTCCACTCGATGAGCATGTTGGCATTATGGATGAATTGATTATGTGTTGCATTGATGTTTTGTCATTGATGTCAACACTAGCTTTTATGGTTGATTACCGACATACTTGTTTTGGTTACTGATAGAAGATCTAGTGTTACCGGTAGAGGAGACTATCTGTTGGACACTTCCAACATGTTTGGATCAGTGAAATATGTTGAGTTCATATGTCATATGTTCTATGAGCATGTTTTGGTCTACTGGTATTGGTTTGGTAATCAGATGCTATCAAACACTCTAGTAAACACTTACCGGCATTGGTTTAAGACTTTACTGGCAGAGCTTTCATTGAGGAATCATGATAGGATGCATAATTGATGTTGGTGCAACTTCTTCATGGATTTCAGGATGCTGAAGATTTTCTTTGATAGTGCTTCAACTACTTGAAGACGTTGCTTTGGTGTGGTGGACCCAAAATAGGTCCGGTACCAATCTAGGTTATGGACCGGTATCATGTTAACGTGTACTCTATACGTTATCATAATTTTCAAGATGATTTATGGATTTGTTATTGTTGTTTTGGTCTTAAGCTGACATGGAATATCATTGTAATATGGAATTATGTAATGATCTTATTGTAATATCTTTTAGGTGACCGACCTAATTGGTTTAGGCCTTAGGGTTTGTATAAATAAGAGGTAGAAACTCTTTTAGTGTATCATGGTTATGAAAGGTCATGGTCGGGGAATGTAGTGTGCGAATATTGTAATATCATTTAGGTAGAGGAGTTGGTTGATCATTGGTGATCGAATTGGTATCGAAAGAGGATTTAATTTTCCAACACTGAGCTTAACCAGGACTGTGATCAGGCATGGCAGATGCTATTTCTAGTAGTTCACTCTATTGGATTGTTGTCCATTTATATTGAGATGGTTGTAGCCTCTCTGTAGTCAGTGAGACTCTTTTGTAATGAGCAGTACACTCTAGGAAGTGTGCCTTCCTGCAAGTGCAGGCCCCTCATTGTATCACATACTTTCTGCAGAAGTATCATATGACTATGGGTAGGCTTCCCACCGTGGTTTTTCCCTTTCTGGGTTTTCCACTCACAAATCATGGTGTTATGTGGTATGGTTGCTTTGCATTGATTATCTGGCTAATTTTTAAGTTATATTGTTTATCTAGCTTTGCAAAATGGAGTAGTAGAAAGAAAGAACATAACCATTTTGGATGCAGCTAGATCTATGATGATGGAAGCCAAATTTCCTCATATCTATTGGAGAGAAGTAGTGAGTACAACAATCTACACATTCAATAGAGTTCGCATCAAAGGTGAAACCGGTAAGACCCCTTATGAACTATGGTTTGGACATGCACCTACTGTTAAGTATTTTAGAATATTTGGAAGTAAATGCTATATCAAAAGAGATGATTCAATTGGAAAGTTTGATTGTAGATGTGATGAAGGGATATTTCTTGGTTATTCAATTCAAATAAAAGAATATAGATGTTATAACAAAAGATTGCAGAAAATTGTTGAGAGTGTTAATGTGAGAGTGGATGGACAGTACTGAAATCATTCTATATCATATTATAGGGAACCGAAAGTGGAAATGATCATAACTAAACTGAAAATGCCTCAACCGGTATAGGAAGCTGAGATAGTTACACCGACATAATCAGAAAATTCAACTGTGACTGATGTTCAGAGTAGTGAACTTGAAGTTCAAAAGACACCAAGGTAAGTAAGATTAAATCATTCTGAAGATCAAATTATTAGAGATAAGAAAAAAAGAGTTATGACTAGAAGGAAACTAAAAAATGAAGAGGTATGTCTTATTTCTCAAGTTGAACTAGAAACTATTATTGAATCTTGTAAGGATAAACATTGGCTAAAGGCTATGGAAGATGAATTAGATTAGATAGAGAAGAATGAAACTTGGTCTTTAGTTCCTCGACCTAAAAATAAAAAAGTTATTGGAACTAAATGGGTTTTTAGGAATAAAATGAATGAGGATGGTCAAGTTATAATAAACAAGGATAGATTGGTTTGTAAAGGATATTCTCAAATGGAAGGAATTGATTATGGTGAGACATTTGCACCCGTAGCTAGAATTGAAGCTGTTAGACTATTTCTTACCTATGTAGCTTATAAGAACTATAAGGTTTATCAAATGGATGTTAAATGTGCATTTTTGAGTGGTGAGATTGAGGAAGAAGTATACATTGAGTATCATGATGGATTTTCACTGATAGATGATAAAGATATGGTTTTCAGATTGAAGAAAGATTTATATGGTCTAAAACTTATATGGTCTAAAGGTTGGATAAATATATTTTCAAGCTTGGTTTTACTAAAGGCAATGCTAATAGTAATTTATACTATAAGATCACTGATGATGATATTCTAATTATTGAATTATTTGTTGATGATATCATTTTTGGAGGAGAAGATAAATTGTGCATGGAATTTACTAACAACATGAAGAATGAATTTGAAATGTCCATGATTGGTGAGATTAATTTTTTCTTAGGTTTGCAGATTACTCAAACTGACAAAGGCATATTTATCTATCAAATTAAGTATCTGAGGGAATGGTTGAAGAATTTTGGTATGGAAAATTTCAAACTGGTAAGTACTCTTATGGTGACAAGTGAGAAATTATCTATCAAGGATAATTCTACACTGATAAATCTGACAAGATATAAGTCTATGATTGGTGGTTTGTTATATCTAACTCAGACTAGACCTGATATTATTGAATATAATAAGCATTGTTTCAAGATATCAAATTAATCCTAAAGAAAATCATGAATGTGTAGTAAAGAGAATATTTCGGTATTTGCAAGGAACAACAAAATATGGTGTATGGCATTCTAAAAATAATGATTTCACTTTATGTGCATATACTGACTCAGAATGGGTAGGAGATACTGATGATAGGAAGAGCACTTCTGGTGGAGCTTTCTTTCTTGGAAAGAAACTGGTTTCATGGATCAACAAAAAACAATCATGCATTTCTTTATCTACTGCAGAAGCTGAGTATGTTGCAGCAACAACTAATTGCACTCAAGCCTTGTGGATGAAGCAAATGTTGAAGGATATCAGGATAAATTGTAGTGAACTGGTAGTTATCTACTGTGATAACTTTGCAGCTATTGACATGTCTAAAAATCCAGTATTTCACTCTAAGACTAAGCATATTTCAGTAAAGTATAACTTTCTAAAGGAAAAGGTGGAAACAAAGGAAGTCGAATTGGTTTATGTGAACACTAAAGAATAGATTGCAGAAATATTCACTAAACCATTGTCTAAGGAATCATTTGAGTATTTGAGAGATGGGTTAGGGGTTTCTGCTCCTCTGATAGAGACTTGATTAATGAAGTTTGTTATCAGTTTGACATGCATTATCAGGAACATTATTCATTCCAGCACTGATGAGTGGTGCTAATACTTTGGGGGAGTATTCAACTTTGAGATTCAGAGGTCTATATTATTGCTTTGATATTTTTTTCAGATTTCTGGCATTGATGTCAAAGGAGGAGTCAGAGTGATGTGAAAAAAAAGAAAACAAAAAAAAAATGAAAAAAAAATCATTTAGAGATATCATTCACACAGATTGTTGGTTGTCTTTGATAGGGGGATATTTGTTTGGAACTTCTTGGTACTTAGATGTTTTTCACATCTACTGTTTCCATCAATACTAAAGAAGGAGATTGTTGGCATTATGGATGAATTGATTATGTGTTGCATTGATGTTTTGTCATTGATGTCAACACTAGCTATTATGGTTGATTACTGACAGACTTGTTTTGGTTAATGATAGAAGATCTAGTGTTACCGGTAGAGTAGGCTATCTGTTGGACACTTCTGACATGTTTGGATTAGTGAAATGTGTTGATTTCATGTGTTATATTCTCTAAGAGAATGTTTTGGTCAATTGGTATTGGTTTGGTAACTGGATGCTATCATACACTCTGGTAAACCCTTACCAACATTGGTTTAAGGCTTTACCGACAGAGCTTTCATTGAGGAATCATGACAGGATGCATAATTGGTGTTGGTGCAACTTCTTCATGGATTTTAGGATGCTGAAGATGTTCTTTGATCATGCTTCAACTACTTGAAGACATTACTTTGGCATGGTGGACCCAGAATAGGTCCAGTACCTATCTAGGTTGTGGACCTGTATCATGCTAACGTGTACTCTATACGTTACCGGAATGTTTCGAGATGATTTATGGATTTGTTATTATTGTTTCAGTCTTAAGACGACATGGCATATCATTGTAATATGGAATTATGTAATGATCTTATTGTAATATCTTTTAGGTGGCCGACCTAGTTGGTTTAGGCCTTAGGGTTTGTATAAATAAAAGGTAGAAACTCATTGTAGTATATCATGGTTATGAAAGGTCATGGTCAAGGAATATAATATGCAAATATTGTAATATCATTTAGGTAGAGGAGTTGGTCGATCATTGGTGATCGAATTGGATTCAGAAGAGGATTTAGTCCTTCGACACTGAGCTTAGCCAAGACTGTGATCAAGCAAGGCATATGCTATTTCTGGCAGTTCACTCTATTGGATTGTTGTCCATTTATCTTGAGATGGTTGTAGCCTCTCTGTAGTTAGTGAGACTCTTTTCTAATGAGAAATACGATCTAGGTAGTGTGCCTTCCTGCAAGTATAGGCCCCTCATTGTATCACATACTTTCTGCAGAAGTATCTACCTACTGTGGGTAGACTTCCCACTGTGGTTTTTCCCTTTCCGGGTTTTCCACGTACAAATCATGGTGTTATGTGGTATGGTTTCTTTGCATTAATTATCTGGCTAATTGTTAAGTTTTATTATTTACTGATATCTATTCTTACTAGTATTTTTATGTGCTTTACCGATACATGATTTGTTTAAGGTTGTATTGTGAATGAAAAGTTATAATCTGTTAACAACTAATTCACCCCCCCTCTTAGTTATTCATTGATTATCCTAACAAAGAATCCACACATTTCTTTTGCCTATCCTGTGCAACCATGAAATTCTCCCTAATGTGAGCCACCTGCTCCTCCATATGCTGCAACATCTCTGACCCAATACGCACTATGTCCTCTAATTGTTCCCAACTCAGGGGTGTGCAACATGGTCTACCATATAATGCTTGATAGGGAGACATACTAATAGAGCTGTGGTAACCATTATTTTAGGAAAACTCAAGAAAATATAAGTAATCCTACCAAAGAGACTGTTGATCCATCACGTACATCTTCAACATGTCCTCCAAAACTTGGTTCACCCTCTTTGTCTGTCCATCTGTCTCAGGGTGATAAGATGAACTAAAGTTCAACTGCATGCCCAAATCATGCCGAATAGTTGTCTAGAATGCTGATGTGAACACTAGATCATGATTTGATATAATCCACCGAGGAATACCATGCAACCTCACAACTCCCTCCAAGAAAACCCGAGCTACTGTCGCTATTGTATATGAAGATCTAATTGGAAAAAAGTGCACTACTTTGGTCAATATATCTACAATGACCATAATAGCATCATGGTGACATGAAGACATGGGCAATCCAACTATATAATCCATAGATATAATATCCCATTTCCATCTTGGAACCAAATGTGACTGTATTAATCCTGTGGGATGTTGATGCTCTGCCTTCACTTGTCAACACTCTAAGAAAGATGATACAAAATATGCAATATCTCTCCTCATACCAGACCAATGATATATCTATCTCAAGTCTGCGTGCATCTTCTTGACACCTAGATGTGCCTCCAAAAAGATCAAATCCTGAAGACCGCCTGATGAGGGCACATAAATGCATTCCAAATGCCTAAGAAGTCCATCTAAATCCACTAAGTAACCCGCATATCTCCCCTCAAGAGCTCTACCTATGGCAACCTCTGCAATAACCTCCTAATACAATACATCTGAAGGAAGGGCACTAAGAATACGTCTCCTCAAATCCACACTAAGAAACATTGCTGAAATCTCATGCCTCTTGTGACTCAATGCATCTGCTACCACATTCTCCTTACCCTTAATGTATCTCACCTCAAAGTCGTACTCACATAAAAAATCCATCCAACGCCTTTGTCTAGCATTCAGATTTGGCTGTGTGAAGATATACTGCAAATTGCGATGATCACTTTGCAACTCGGATCTATGTCCAAGAGGAAAATGTCTCCATCTAACCAAAGCATGAACCACTTTCGCTAACTCAAGATCATGGGTGGGATAATTCTTCTCATCATTAATTAGTTTCCGTGACTCATACACTATCACATGACCATCCTGCATCAACACTGCTCCTAGACCCTCCAAAGAAGCATCTGTACACACCATAAAATTCCCAAAAGGATTTGGCATTGCTAAAATAGGTGCACTGGTCAAACGCTCCTTAAGGATCCGAAATGCTATCTCACACTGCTCTATCCAAACAAACTTCATCCCTTTCCTCTGAAGAGAACTGATAGGATGAGCTATCCTGGAGAAATCCTAAACATATCTATGATAATATCCTGCTAAACCCATAAAGCTAGGCACCTCTACCACATTAGTGGGTGCTGGCCAATCAACAATTGCCTGAATTTTTGAGGGATCAAATACGATACACTCTCCAGAAATCACATGCCTGAGATATCTCACCTATGTCTGGAAGAACTCACACTTCACCAAACTGGTGTATAGGTGATTCTCCCTAAGACACTATAGAACTTGTCTCACATGATCCTCATGCTCCTCAAATGATCTCAAATAATTCAAAATATCATCTAGAAATAACAATACAAATCTATCCAAATACAACTTGAATACACCATTCATCAAGCTCATGAAAACTGATGGTGCATTCGTGATACCAAAAGGTACCACTGTGAACTCCTAGTGACCATATCTAGTGCAAAAAGTTGTGCGATGAATGTCTGCCTCCTGAATCCTCAACTGGTGATACCTTGACTTAAGGTCAATCTTAGAGAAGACCTTGGCATCCTTAATCTGATCAAACAAATAATCTATCCAAGGAAAGGGATATTGGTTCTTCACCATCACCTTATTAAGTTTCCTGTAATCAATGCATAGTCAAAGAGATCCATCCTTCTTCTTCACAAATACCACAGGTGCACCCCAAGGGGACACACAAGGACGAATAAACCCCTTCACCAACAACTCCTCCAAATGAACCCTCAACTCATTCAACTCCTACATGGTCATTGGATGGGGAGAGTTAGAGATAGGCTCAACTCTTGGCACCAAATCAATCCTGAAATCAATATCTTGCCAAGGGGGCATACCTGGAATATCACTAGGAAAAACATCTGCAAACTCCTGAAGAATGGGATGCTGCTACAGTAAATCCTTCGGGATAACTCCCTCATCCACATCCTTCACTCTAATCACAAACAACTGGCAACCCTTACGCACACACGTCCTCATTTGCATAGCAAAAATCATGTGAAGAGAGATATGTCTCTGAATACCTACAATCTCCACACTCTTCCCACTATCATCCGCCCACTACACTCTCTTACCTCTACAATCTATCTGCTCTTGGTGAGATCCAAGTGAATCCATATCAAGAACCACATCATAAGATCCCAAGGACATAACACAGAGATCCACAAAAGTATGGCAATCTCCTACAACTAAAGGACAACTAAGCACAAGGGAATCCACTACCACTTTGGACCTCATGGCTAACTCTACCTACCACCTATCATCTTTCTTTTCTATAGCAAGGCCACATCACTCTATTAGAAAAGGAGAAATAAAAGAGTTTGATGCTCTAGAATCAAATAACACTGAACAAGAGATACCACCTATCGCATGCAAAATAATCTTTTCCTGCCAAACACTCTACTACCTAGTGCTGTACTTGATTGTTGAACACTGCCTCTACTAGAAGTTGGCTGAGAACTCTATGTTGGTTGAGAAGGAGTTGGTCTCTTATCATGCTGACGATTGTGACTCCTATCAGCTTGAAATATAGCACCTCATGCAAAGCTCTGCCCCTGAGAAAACTTCTTCTTAAACTATTGACCAACACAAAAAGAAGAAGGATGACTCCTAGCATATCCTGAAGACTGTTGCTGTGATCCCCTCAGAATAGATTCTGTAATAGGTGCACTAACTATCTTTCCTCTAGTCACTTCTCCTAATGCTAAGGACAGATTCTCCTCTGCTAGCCTCACCTTCTCTATAGCTACCTCCAAGGTCTTAGGTTCGTGCATCCGAGCCTCTCCACTAATACGATCACTGAGACCTCTCACAAAGTGTTGAATCAACATCAGCTCATTATCTGCATACCCAACATACTGTATAAGCTGAAATAACCTACACTCATACCGCTCCATAGTCATCCTCTTCTGTCTCAAATTGTGGAACTCATTGGCCTTCCTTTTCCTCCAATGATCTGAAAGAAATCTAGCATGAAACCGCTCCAAGAATAACTCCCAAGATATCATTGCTATGTCTAGATGTAGCTTCCATTCCTCCATGTGCCACCATGTCATCGCAAAATCATGAAGATTCATAATCGCACATCTTGCCTTGGTGTTGCTGCTACATTGGTGCATAGAAAAATACCTACCTAAGTCCAATAAACATGTCTTTGACTCCATGCCACTACCTAAGCCATCAAAAGTAGGAGGATGAGTCCTATTCAGATCTCTCATGTGACTAGTTGCAAGTACTTCCTAATCAACCTCAATTATCCTCCTAGGAGAACGTGAACGCTCTCTCTCCCAATGCTCTGAATGACAAGATCCCTCCTGCTGGTTCTCCTCCTATCTCAGTCCTAGGCGACTAAGAAGCTCCTAAAGCATATTCACCAACTATGGAATCACATCATCTCTAAGCTGCTCCTGCTGCTCCTCATGGTGTGACTCTTCAGAAACATCGGGATGAGGGTTCCTACGACTACCCATGCGACCAGCACAATGATGATCTCTACCCCTAACAGGCATCTTGTCTAAGCAAGATGCAAAGGAAAGTGTAAGATAATCATTTAGGAAAACTATAACAAGAAAATAAATAGAAGGGATAAAACCGCTGGGCTACCCCATGCTAAATGATAACATGCACAATGGGCTCAATTGAAACCAAAGTACCCAGTGTTTGAACATGGGCTCTAATACCAAGTGTAATGCCTGCCACAATACCCTAGAGAAACTAAACATCTAACATGCAAATGGAGATTTATTTTTTTCTATTAACATCTAATAATGTCTAATGCAACACATAACATCTCCATCTAATTACATTCATTAACCATTTAACCAAAATGAACATACATCATTGTTCATTTCATCAAATAACGCAAGTGTAAATAACATAACATCATTAATCTTTCCCTAGGGTACTTCAACATCGTTACTTAATTCACTACCATAATAACATCCTACACACATGATAAGAATATTCGATCTTGATTTAATGCATCATATTTTAATTCCCTAACCATGAGATATGCAACCTACAAATTATTTATCCCTCATGATATGCATAATTTCCTTACTACTAGTGCATCTATATGAATCATTCATCTTCACTAGATCTAATTAACACCTTCTAAAATATTCATTTCTTAACCTACGAATATTCCTCTTTCAAGATTAATTTGTTGGAGTTGAGAAAATACAACACCATAGGAGCCTGAAGATCTTCTGCAAGCTGAATAATCTTTTACAAGGAGAAGCAAGGAAGCAAATAATCTGAAAGACAAAAACACAAGAACAATATGCTCAAAAGATGAGAGCTCAATATTCATCAAAATGTGTAATGTCATAATGATAAAAAGAAAAGAAAAATAACCTCTAATAGGTCAAGAAACCCTAAAAGGGAAAACCTAGGCTTGCACATAATAATTAATAAAAGAATTAATTATTGGGCACCTAATGTTAGCTTAAGTGTAAAAAGATAATAGGAAATTTAAAGAATTAAACAAATATTGTTTAATTAATCAAGTAAATACCCAATTACTCTAACACCCCCCCTTAAGCTAGACTTAGGGAGAAGCTAAAACCTAGAATAGCTACTAAAAGGAAGAAAGATGGGTCCCGACAATAAGGCCTAATCAGGTACCCAAATACAATGAAATCTCTATGAAATGGAGAAAAAAGAGAAAACCCAGTGGGAAAAAACTCCTCTCCAAAAAGAGATAAAAGAACATGCTGAAAGAAGAAGAAGGAAGGAAGGCCTCATAAAGACCCTTGAAGGAAAACTTCCTTCACCCCAAGCATAGAGCATGGCGATGTAAAAAGATTCATGAAGATGTCTGCAACCTACTCGACAGTGGGAATGTACTCCAAAATGAGAACACCATCCTGAATCAACTGGTGGATGAAATGCATGTGAAGCTTGATGTGCTTCATCCACTGATTCTCTACCGAGTTGCAGGAAATATGAATAGCACTCTGATTGTCACACCAAAGAACAGTGGGACTATCAAGAGGAAAACCAAACTCAGTCATCAACTGTCAAAGCCATAAGATCTCCTGACTAATGAGCACAGCAACTCGGTACTCAACCTCTGTAGATGATAATGCATGAGGAGTCTACTTCTTGCAAGACCATGTGATACCAGAGCCAAGATAGAAAACAAAGCCAGAAGTAGAATTTCGATCAATGAGATCACCAGCCCAATCTGAGTCAGTGTAGCCAACAATGTGAGGGTCCCCTGATGTATAATGAATACCATGAGAACTAGAGACCTGAATGTACCGCAAAATGCATTTGGCTGCTTACCAATGACTCTCATGAGGATCATGGGAGAATCGAGAGACAAGGCCAACCGCAAAGGAAATATCAGGATGGGTGTGAGTTAGGTACAACAAACTGCCAACCAACTACCTGTAAAGTCTAGAATCTACTAAAGGAGTGGGGCAAGTGGTGATCAAAATAACCCCTGACTGAAATGGAGTGGGAGAAGGCTTACAATCAAGCATGCTGAAGCACTGAAGCATGTCAAGAGCATACTTCTGCTGATAAATGTAGATCCCATTAGAAGATTGAATCACTTGAAGACCAAGTAAATAGTGCAGAAGACCAAGATCTGTCATCTCAAACTGATCCATCAAGGCTCGTTGGGTATGCTGAATCATAGAGGATGAGCTACCTATGATGAGGAGATCATCAACATATAGCACAAGAATCAGGATCTCACCCTCAAGAAGATGAATGTATACCGTGTGATCAGAATGACTGTGGGTGAACATAGTGGAGAGCAAGAAAGAATCCATCTTCTCATACCAAGACTAAGGGGCCTGTTTGAGACCATACAATGAACGCCAAAGTTTGGAAACCAAAGAACTATCCTGCACAAATCCCTGAGGCTGCTCCATGTAGATTTCCTCCTGTAGATCCCCATGCAAGAAGGCACTCTTCACATCCATCTGAAAAATAGGCCAACCGTGAGAAGCTGCAAGAGATAGTACAAAGCGAATGGAGTTCATCTTAGCGACAAGGGGAAAGGTCATAGAGTAATCAATACCCTCAACCTGTGAGAAACCCTTCACAACAAGACATACTTTGTACTTATCAATGGAGCCATCAGCAACATACTTGGTGCAATACAACCAACGACACCTAACCATCTTTTTGCCCTTAGGAAGAGGATAGATATTCCAAGTATGATTCCTCATCAAAGAAGAATACTCCTCCTCCATAGCACAGTCCCACTCAGGGTGACCGGTAGCCTTTGAAAACTTCTGAGGATCATTGGAAATAACATGACTCAAAAGACTAGAACCCATAGTATGAGAACAGGTGCGATGAGTATCTGAAGAATCATTGACCATAGGACCTATTGCCTCAATAGTAAGGTGAGCCCACTTGGGCATCTGAGGTGGAGCAGGTGGAAGTGGGGATGGTGGATCATCAACACCATCATCAGAATCATCCTCAAAAAGAGCCTGAAGAGATGTAGTGGAAGGAGTAGACAGAGCAGTAGACACTGGAGTCAAGGTATCCACTATGGGAAGGCACTCATCAAACTGAACATCCCGTCGAAACAAGACCTCTCTAGAATTGGGATCAAACAACCTGTACACCTTAACATCCTCATAGTAGCCAACAAAAATGAGAGGTCAGCTCTTTCACTCTATGGCTTTCCTTTGTACATCAGGGATAAAATCCCATGCCTCACTGCCAAATACTCAGAAAAAAGAAACATTAGGCTTGTTGTGAGACCAAGCCTCCTCAGGATTCATATGTCGAATAGCTTTGTGAGGCATCCGATTTTGAATATATTTGGCACAATTGACTGCCTCAATCTAAAAAGATGAATCCATGGACATGGACTGAATCATACAATTCGCCATCTCTCATAAAGTTCTGTTCTTGCGATCAGCGAAACTATTCTGCTGAGGGGTGTAGGGAACAGTAAACTGATGCTGCAAACCATGCTTAGTGCAAAAATCTTTGAAACCCTGATTCACATACTCCCCCCCATTATCTACACGTATCCATCAAATAGAAAAACCAGACTGCTTCTCTATAAATGTCTTGAAGATTCGAAATGAATCAAAGACATCAGATTTGTACTTAAGAAAGTACACCCATGTATGTCTGGAGAAGTCATCAATAAAAGTGAGCACATACTTGGCCCCAGAAAAAGAAGGAGTGGGAAATGACATGAGATCACTGTGAATCAACTCCAAGGGTGCCAAAGCATGAGGGGATCTTCCCTTCAGAAAGGGATCTCTGTGATGCTTGCCAAGCACACAACCATGACAAACACCATCAGTGCAGGAAACCGTTGGGAGCCCAAGAACAAGTACCTGTGTAATCATCTGCTGAAGATATCTATAGTTGACATGGCCCAAGCACTCATGCCAAAGCTTACTCACTGAATCTACATGTGCTATAAGAGATGAACCAGCACCCATAGAGGGATCAAATCCATCAAATCTACATAGATGAGCAGTAGTATCAACACTCCCAGTAACAACAACTAAATCAGAATCATGGAGGTCTCGAATAACCACATCATGTGGTGAGAACTCAAATATATTACCAGAGCCAGAGTGGCAAATCTGATAAATGGACAAGAGGTTCATCGAGATGTCAAGAACAACTAGAATAGCCTGCAGAGTACCCCCATCCAATGAGACTGAACCTGAACCCAAGACTAAAAGTTGAACTGAGTCACCCACTGCAATCTATGAAGTACCACAAGAGGCAAGAGAAGTAACCAACTGCTGAGTGTGAATCATATGGTGAGTAGCACCAGAATCAAGTATCCATGTGGACCCATAGGTTGAAGCTTGAGTATGACCTTTCCCCATAGAAGGAGAAGATGTCTGAGGTGAGGAGATGTGATGTTGCATGGCTTCCTCTAAAGCCTCTAAACATTTCCAACATCTGGAAACTGGATGTCCTTCCTTGCCACAAAAACTGCAAGTATCTCCTAATTTCTTCTTAGTCTTGGAGGAAGACTCACCAGACTGTGAAGATTTCCCATGCTTGGGAGGAAATGGTGGTTTAGACTTAGACTTAGGAGTAGGCTTGGAGGAATGCTCACTACCTGCAGAATGCTTCTTCAGCTTCAATTTATGCTTTTGTTTCTCTTTAGAGGGCTGAGCAACCAAGACTTTGTTCTTGGATCCTGAAAGCATATCCAGCTGAGAAAGATGAGACTGCTCATGAGATAAATGCTCATTAACCCTCCCAAAGAGAGAATAAAACTTCAACCACATAGCCTAAGGAGTGAACAACTTATCAAGGTGAAATAGAAGACTGTCAGAGACATGCAAGGAGAGCAAACCCATGGCCTCATCCATCTTGTTCCTGTGCTGAAGAAGCTCATAAGGATGCTGCATTATAGGCTGAACCTCATCCAAACAAGACCACAAACCCCTTGCCCTGAGAAGCCTCATGATGCAGGGCTTCCAAGTGTGATAGTTGTGGGAAGTCAACAACTCAACTGAAGGATCTACCATGAGAACAAAACTCTACACCTACACTTGCTTGTTGGTTTTTTTTTATTATGTGATCTTTCAGAATAGATAGAAGATACAAAAGGGTTTGTTTGTTTTGAGAGTTTTTGTGTTCTTGATTTCTGATATAAATGACAGAAAGCGAGAAAAAAACACCCCCCCATAAGAGATAAACCCAAACCCTAGTACATACTGATGAGAAGGAAGTAGTGCATGAGCAAAAAAACTTCAAAATGATATCTAATTAACTTGATTAAAATTATGAGAAAAAAAGATCACAAATCTAAATAGAGCATGCTGAGAGCTTTCCAATGCCTATTCGTTTTCAAAAAATGGAGTCTGTTTGCCCATTCTATGGCCTTGGAAGTGCAGAAAAGAGGCCCGACTTTGAATGGAAAAAAGTAAAGTCAAACAGTAGACTCAAAAAAAAAAATCCACCACCTCAAGGTCCGGCTCGGAATCAAATTTTTGACACCTATTCATTTTCTAAAAAATGACTCTGGATGCCCAAGATATGACCAAAAATCAAACCCCCCCTCAAAAAGGCTAGAGGGTGGTGGTCTGGTGGAGGAGCCAGGAGGAGGCAGCGCTCCGACGATGCTTCGAGGAGGAGTGGCGGGCGGTGGAGCTAGGTTGGGTGGAGGATCTAGGTTGAGCGGAGTGGAGTGCTGGTGGCGGGCGAGCTAGGCCGGGCGGGGCATAGCGGAGTGGGCCTTCCGGTGGGAGGTGGGAGTTCTGGCGGGGGCCGCGGACTGGGGCCAGTGGGGACTGGGCCGGTGGGGGCAAAATGTGGGGCTGGCAGACAGGGCTAGAATGACAAGGCCGGTTGTCGTACGACGGCCAGACTATCAAGTCAATGGTACCCTTCGTAGAACAACTCCCCCAAAAAGTTTTTTTTTTTTTAAACCCTTTGTTTTTTGAAGCCCTTTTTTTTATTTTTTATTTTTTTGAAGATTTTTTGAAAAATCAAAATACGGCCTGCATGTCATAAAAAGGCAAAAAAATATTTTGAATTTTTTCCTCGATTTGTGTACCAGAGCCGTATGACTTGGTTTTGGAAAAAAATCACTCCCAGATGCTCAGGAGTCAAAACTAGGCAAACTTTATATGACTATAAGGGTGTTTGGGCCATGTGAGCATGATGGTGAGGTCCATTTAGGCCCAAAGTGCTCAAAAAAAGAGGCCTATCCCTAAGTACACAAAAAAACTGCTTGAAACCCCAAATCTGCTTCTAATGCAAAAATTCTCAAAACAAGAACAGATAGTTGCAGATCTGTGGCTCTGATACCATGTTGGAGTTGAGAAAATACAACACCACAGGAGCCTGAAGATCTTCTGCAAGCTGAATAATCTATTACAAGGAGAAGCAAGGAAGCAAATAATCTAACATATACAATTCTTAACCTATGAATATTCCTCTTTCAAGATTAATTTACATTCTAACTTGCTTCCTAAACATGTCATATAATAATACACCTGAACTACAATGAAAATCCATTTGTATTCCAACCATAACCCAATTTATTTCCATGATTCATAAGATCACATCTCTACAATAGTACAATTACATCCCTAATGTTTCATTGCAAACATGACTTAATTGTAATTCCAACTACATTTCATCTTATAAATACAAGTACATTAAATACATCATGAGCATAGCTCTTTCTACTACATGAATCCCTTTACTATATACAAGAGTATTACATTACATGCATTCCATCTTATTCATTAAATAAATCTGCTACAAGGTACATCCATAGTCCATCATGAAGAAGAATCCACATCCATGCAAGAAGAATCCAAGAGAACATCCGAATGGCTAAAAAGCACCAACCTCCTAACCATCTGGAACCACCCTTTGATTGAGGAGATCACACAAGGTCTTAACACACACTCTAAACATAAGCTAGCACCCTAACCAAATAGACTAACAACACAAGGAATCTCATGCAAGAACTCACACAATACAACAAGAATGAACTCCCAGAGGCATATAACTCATCAAGACATAAATGCATCCAATAAGGCATAATCATAAATCATAAAGGGGAACACATGTAGGAGTGGAGTGTTATCACATGTCATCCTCAAAACATAATAACATAAGGAACTATCTTAATGGATGTGTGGAGCCATCTCAACCTATGAGAGACTAAGGGAGATTAGCTTACCATCTTCACAACCTTCTCATGCTTATCCTAAAACATTCTCCCTAGGATTAAGTCATAAGGCTCAAATAAATTTATCATCTTATTAATAAATCTAGCTACCCAATCCATCAATTATTAGGTTATCACTTAATTACAAATCATGGTAATGACTCCAATGTGCCCTAGTGGTCTAGACTTCATGCATCCTTACAAGGCACCTCATGCAAGCCTATCTTGTAGGTCCTAGAGACAACTAAGAGGGGGGGGGGGGCATGAATCAGTTGTCTAATAAATTCAAACCAATAACTTATTAACCAACTTAATGCTTAATACCGGTAAATTAGTTAAGTATGCCAGTAGACAGTGTTAACAGTAAATTGCTATACCGGTAAGAATTAATGCATGAAACATAAGCACAAAGTCATCCACATCACATGACACCAATATTTGTACATGGAAACCTTGTAAGGGAAAAACCATGGTGGGAAACCTTACCCACAATCAGATGATACTACTGCAGATAGTAAGTGTACAAGAGGGGTCTGCACATGCAGAAAGGCAACCAACCTAGAGCTCAATGCTCAATCACAAATGGGAGTCACACTGACTACAGTTGGATGGTTAAATCCAATAAGAATGTACTACACAAAATTGCATCTTCATATGCTGAATTCAGTACCAGTGTAATGCTGATATGCTTCTACAAAAACCTAACTTCACCTTCAAATGATGCCTTCGTGTATGCCTCTACTTTATCTCGCATATACTTTCACTTGAATCTTTTTCGCATTTCACACTTGATCTTACAAATAAGATCTTACATTTATACCATACCCTAAGACCAATTTTAGTAGGTCGACTCTACAAGATATTACAATAAAAACATTTTATAAACAATACAATATCCGATGCAATAACCAATTGAACATGTCAGCTTAATGTATTTACAACAATAATAAATCATCTCCATAGCATGCCATGCTGATCTGGAAAAGATAAACCTGCCGGTGTAACCCTAGATAACCTGGACCTATTTGCCGGTAAAAGCAAATATGCAAATAAGAATATACCAATGATTATTACTTCAAAATAAAGTGTCCACATGATGTCTTCGACATTACCAAGTGTCTTCCATGTCATTCTAGGTACCGGTGAATCATTATATCCTACCGGTTAATCATATACCGATAACTGTTGAACAATTTACTGTTTGTCGGTGAATGTTGCTAGATCTCCAAAGTAGGTGTATTTAGTAGGTGTTGACATCAATGACAAAACCATACCAAAATACCAACAATCTCCCCCTTTGGCATTGATGGCAACACAAGATGGAAAAACCATCAAAGTGCCAAAACAGAAATGCCAAGTGTAAAACCAACAATCTCCCCAAGGTGACAATCTCTCCCTCTGGAAGCAGCATGAGTTATTTTATGTTATCCTGTACCAATTTTCACCATAGATATCTCTCCTCAATTAATAATGTGTTTTTCCATATATCTCTCCTCCTTTGACATCAAATGCCAAAGCTACAAAATTTAAGTCCATACAAAAATAGCAACTACTCCCCCTGAGAAGTAGCTTCCTCATCAAATATTCGAATAAAAGATTTGTCCATTTAATTCTACCGGTTGATGACAATCATCAACTATCTAAGTCTCTACCGCTGGAGGTATGACTCCGAGCTGATCTCTGAGATACTCAAAAGTTTCCTTAGGCAAAGGTTTTGTGAAAATATCTACAAGTTGTTCTTTAGTATTCACATAAACTAGTTTTATCTCCTTTCCTTCAACTTTTTCCCTTAGAAAATTCAGTTTTATAGAAACATGTTTTGTTTTAGAATGTAATACTGGATTCTTCGATATATCAATTGCTACAGTGTTATCACAATATATAGTAATAGGTTCCTTGCATTTTACCTTTATGTCTTTCAACATTTGCTTAAGCCAAAGTACCTGTGTACAGTTTGTTGCTGCTGCAACATATTCTGATTCTGCTGTTGATAAAGATGTACAACTCTGTTTCTTACTTAACCAAGAAACTAATCTCTTTCCAAGAAAGAATGCTCCTCCAGTGGTGCTTTTTCTATCATCCACATCTCTTGCCCAATTTGCATTTGTGTATGCATATAGATCAAAATTTTCATCTTTAGGATACCATAATCCAAGATTTGCTATGCCTTGTAAGTACCGGAAAATCCTTTTTACTGTTGATTCATGATTTTCCCTAGGATTACTCTGAAATCTAGAAACTATACATACTGCATTCATAATATCAGGTCTGGTTTGTGTCAAATATAGTAAACCTCCTATCATAGATTTGTATCTAGTTGGATTAACAGGTGTAGGTTCATCCCTTTGAGATAATTTGTCATTTATAGTCATAGGTGTGCTTACCGGTTTAGAGTTCTCCATCCCAAATTTCTTAAGTATTTCTTTCAAGTACTTAGATTGACTAAAAAATATGCCTTTATCAGTCTGTAAAATCTGCAATCTTAAAAAGAATTTTATTTCTCCGATCATAGACATTTCAAATTCTTGCTGCATTTCAAGAGAAAATTCTTTGCATAATTCATCTTCTCCTCCAAAGATTATATCATCAACAAATACTTCAATAATCAAGATGTCATCATTAGTTACTTTCTAATATAAATTGCTATCTGCATTTCCTTTAGTAAAACCAATCTTTAAAGATACTTATCCAATCTTGCATACCAAGCTCTTGGAGCTTGTTTTAATCCATATAGAGATTTTCTTAATCTGCAAACCATATCATTGTCATCTGTCAAGGAAAATCCATCAGTTTGTTCAATATAGACTTCCTCTTCAAGATCTCCATTCAAAAATGCACATTTAATATCCATTTGATAAACTTTGTAATCCTTGTGAGCTACAAAAGGCAAGAATAATCTAACTGCCTCAATTCTGGCTACCGGTGCAAAGGTTCCATTGTAATCAACTCCTTCTTTCTGAGAATATCCCTTACACACTAGTCTTGCTTTATTTCTGACAACCTTACCATCTTCATTGAGTTTGTTTCTAAATACCTATTTGGTTCCAATTACATTTTTATTTTTAGGTCGGGGAACTAATGTCCAAATATTATTTT
Organism: Cryptomeria japonica; assembly: GCF_030272615.1. Taxonomy (NCBI): domain Eukaryota; kingdom Viridiplantae; phylum Streptophyta; class Pinopsida; order Cupressales; family Cupressaceae; genus Cryptomeria; species Cryptomeria japonica. The sequence continues at coordinate 596,395,426 of NC_081415.1, read as the reverse complement.
TCTCAATTTGTCCTAATTCTTCTTCCATAGCTTTAATCTAAAATTTATCTTCACATGCCTCATTGATAGATAATGGTTCAATTTGAGAAATAAGACATACCTCTTCATTTTCCAATCTTCCTCTTGTCATGACTCCTTTAAATTTGCTTCCAATTATCTGATCTTTAGAATGATTCAATCTTACATACCGAGGTGTCTTAGTCTGTTGTTGTTCTTCAATTACTATGAAATCCTTTGATGATACCAGAGTAACTGGATCATCATTCTGTACCGATGGATTTATTGTAGGTTCATTTGTCATAATTTCTATTTTCGGTTCAGAGTCTATAGACCTTGAAGTTCCTCTGAATTGTTCATCAATCTTTACATTTCTACTCTCAACAATTTTCTGTAATCTTTTATTAAAACATCTATATGCTTTACTCTTAGATGAATAACCAAAGAATATTCCTTCATCACTTCTAGGATCAAACTTGCCAATATACTCATCTCTTCTAATATAACATTTACTTCCAAAAATTCTGAAATACTTAAGAGTAGGAGTATTACCAAACCATAGTTCATGAGGGGTCTTACCGGTTTCACCTTTGATGTGAACTTTGTTGAATGTATAGACAGCAGTGCTTACTGCCTCTCTCCAGTACACATTTGGTAGATTTGCTTCTGATAGCATACTTCTTCCTGCATCCAAAATAGTTCTATTTTTTCTTTCAACAACTCCATTCTATTGTGGTGTCCGAGGTGCTGATAACTGTCTTTTGATTCCATTTACTTCACAGAATGCATTAAAATCTTTAGATGTGAATTCTCCTCCTTGATCTGATCTTAAACATTTAATTTTCTTACCGGTTTCATTTTCAACCATTGCTTTGAATAGTTTGAACTTCCCAAGTTCTTCTGATTTTTCTTTGAGAAAAGTAACCCAACACATTCTAGAATAATCATCAATAATTAGCATGAAATATCTATCACCTTGTAAGCTTTTAGTTTTGGCTGGACCACATAAATCAGTATGAATTAAATCAAGGGCATTATTGGATTTTTCTGGAATACTTTTGAAACTAGCTCTAACTTGTTTTCCAAATTGACATTCCTTGCAAATTGTATTCTGAGGTTTCACAATTTTAGGTAGATCTCTTACTGCCTTAGAAGTACTGATTTTTGCCATGCAATCAAAATTTACATGACATAGTCTCTTATGCCATAGCCAGCTTTCATCTATATGTGCAATTAAGCATGCCTTTTCACTGTTATTCAAATTAAAGATATTACCTCTAGTCTGATTACCAGTTGCAATTTCCAAACTAGTTCTATTCATGATTTTGCATTTTCCATTTTTAAATTGTAATTGAAAACCTTTTTCAACTAATTGACCAACACTTAAAAGATTACATTTTAATCCTTCAACATAGTAGACATTGTCAGTGTTATGTTTACCATCAAGAGATATTGAACCCTTTCCTTTGATTGAACAGGCTTTGTCATCTCCGAATCTTACTAAACCTCCATTGTATTCTTGAAAGTTCAAGAATTTACCTTTGTCTCTAGTCATGTGATGTGAGCATCCTGAGTCAATAATCCATTCATCCTTTGATTCAACTTTAGCTGCTAGGGCTTGTTCTACCAGTTGAGCAATAGGTACTGGTTGATCTTCTGTTATAGCAACAAAGACCCATCCATTGTCTACTGGATCCTCATCAGAATCTTCAGTCACACCTTCATTAGCAATGTAACAAGATTTATCTTTGTTTTTCTTAAATCTGTATCTCTGATATTCAGGATTAGGTTTGTATGTTCTTCTAGCTTCTTCTCTTAGTCTAGCATGTCTATCAGGGCATCTTGAAGCCATATGACCAATCTTATTGTAGTTAAAACATTTAAAGGGTGCTTTACCTTCATACTTACTTCCAATTGGGCCTTTTGGCATTTTTCTTGCAAATAGTGCTTTAAGTTCTTCAAGCTCTTCATTCTCCTTCTTGGTTTCTTCAAGTTCTCTTGCATAAAAGCCTCTCCAGTCTGATTTGTAAAAGGATGGAGCAGATGATGTTGATGCTTTGAAGGCCAAATCAGTTTTTATAGTAGTAACAGGACCAAATTCCTCAATTTCAAAAGCTGAAAGTTTTCCAATCAATGTATCCCTAGTTACTGATGTATTAGACATTGTTCTCAACTCATTTATAACATTAACCTTCATTTTATATGCCGGTGGCAAACCTCTTAAGATTTTTGAAACAATCTCATCTTCACTCAAGGTTCCTCCACAACATTTGATACCCAAAACAATTTCATTTACTCTTTCAATAAAAGCAGAAATCCTTTCATCTTCTTCCATTTTTAGATATTCATACCTAACTCGGAAGCTTTCAAGTTTTGCAATTTTGACTGTGGAATCCCCTTCATTCAATGTTTCCAAATTATCCCAAATAGCTTTTGCAGTGGACCTATCTAATAATCCCATGATTTTTTGATCTGATAATGCGCTCAAGAGTGCTTCTCTTGCTTTGCAATCATTTTCTTCATCTTTAGCTAAAGTAGTGGGAGCAGTCTGACCAGCTATGGCAGCAGTATAACCATTCTTAGTAACTTCCCAGATGTCTTTACCAATGCAATTCAGATGTGTCTCCATTCTGATTTTCCATATCCCATAGTTGGTTCCATCAAGTTTAGGACTATCCTTTCTAAAATAATTAGTAGACATTGGATCTCCTCAAGTTGTTAAACTTGTACAAAAAGAGGACTAGGCTCTGATACCAATTGTAGGTCCCGGAGACAACTGAGAGGGGGGGGGGTGAATCAATTTTCTAATAAATTCAAACCAATAACTTATTATCCAACTTAATGCTTAATATCGATAAATCAATTAAGTATGCCGATAGATAGTGTTAACAGTAAATTCCTATACCGGTAAGAATTAATGCATGAAACATAAGCACAAAGTCATCCACATCACATGACACCAATATTTGTATGTGGAAACCCTGTAAGGGAAAAACCACGGTGGGAAACCTTACCCATAATCAGATGATACTACTACAGATAGTAAGTGTACAAGAGGGGTCTGCACATGCAGAAAGGCCAACAGCCTAGAGCTCACTGCTCAATCACAAATGGGAGTCACACTGACTACAGTTGGATGGTTAAATCCAATAAGAATGTACTACACAAAATTGCATCTTCATATGCTAAATTCAGTACCAGTGTAATGCTGATATGCTTCTACAAAAACCTAACTTCACCTTCAAATGATATCTTCGTGTATGCCTCTACTTTATCTCGCATATACTTTCACTTGAATCTTTTTCGCATTTCACACTTGATCTTACAAATAAGATCTTACATTTATACCATACCCTAAGACCAATTTTAGTAGTCGGCTCTACAAGATATTACAATAAAAACATTTTACAAACAATATAATATCTGATGCAATATCCGATTGAACATGTCGGCTTAATACATTTACAACAATAATAAATCATCTCCATAGCGTGCCATGCGGATCTGGAAAAGATAAACCTGCCAGTGTAACCCTAGATAACTTGGACCTATTTGCCAGTAAAAGAAAATATGCAAATAAGAATATACCAATGATTATTACCTCAAAATAAAGTGTCCACATGATGTCTTTGACATTACCAAGTGTCTTCCATGTCATTCCAGGTACCGGTGAATCATTATATCCTACCGGTTAATCATATACCGGTAACTGTTGCATAGTTTACTATTTGCCGGTGAATGTTGCTAGATCTCCAAAGTAGGTGTATTTAGTAGGTGTTGACATCAATGACAAAACCATACCAAAATACCAACATATCTCTCGTGTCCCCGATCATCACAAGGAAGCCCACTCCCCCTAACATGGCCCAACAATAAATCCCAAGAGGATCTAACCAAAATAAAACATGAAAATAACACTCATTTGTAGCCAATAACTTCCACACAAATTCTCACAACATATGCAAGGCTACAACAACATCAAATATAACAAAATGAGCCTCTTGGCCAATAAATATAAGGCATACCAAGCCATCAAATTTGCCAACAGTGAAGAAGATAACATCACAACAAGGCCAACTCACTTGCTGGTCCAAAACAATATTATAATCATCTCAAATAATCATGGCTTATCAACATTGAGAGAGTCTAAAATATCCTCAAAGGCATGGAGAGGTAAATATACATTAAACCATCAAAATACACCAAAATTGATGAAACCCAAATTTGGAAAATATTAGCAGACCTCAATAAAGCCTCTAGTACAAAAATCAACTCGGGATGATGCCTCTAAAATGATCAAAACTGAGAAAATATATAATACAGACAATTTAGCGCTTTTATCCCATCGAACAATGCTTATGTTAAATATAACAATACTTTCATTTCATAGGACAACGCAAACATTTCCAGATTCACTCTTACATATTCTGAGATAGCGCAAACATTTCCAGGTTCATGCTTACATCTATTGAGACAACGCTAATGATATGCAGAATAGCACAAACACAATACATAACAATGCATATACACGTTTAGACAACACATTTGCTGAAATAGCGCATTTACACAAATCACACGAAAAACTCAGAAATCTTGCGGGTAAAATATAAAAATCCAGACTTAACCAAAGGGCTCAAAAAATATATGAATAGTGATGCCCAGAAACAAGGAATATTTAGGTATAAAAAAGGTAAATCAATTTTGACTATAAACCAAGATCCAACCAAATTTTCTTCATGGCAATACGCATACAAAATCACTTCAAACTCATAGAAAAACCAATGAAACTAAATCCAAAACATTTTGAGACTAAAAAACTCAGAAAGGGGAAAAATCCATTCAAACTCCCATACAAACAAATGATTCAACAACCCAAGCTTATACAAAATTTTTACAGAGCCATGAAATGACATTCTCAGACCACCAAAAATATTATTCCCAACAACTATACAAAATCTCAAATAACATAAATTTTTTTTCGCCAAATATTAATCTCCAAACTATATTAAAACTATAGAATAACATAATATTTCAACCCATTTCTCAAAAATAATGTGCAGACATGAAGCATACAGAAAACCCATTAAAAATCAAAATGCAAAAGTAAAAGAACTCCAACTTGCAATCTAAAGTGATGGAATGAAGCTGAAGAAGAGCTCCCACAAAGCCAAGCCAAAATCCAACCAAGCTCTAGCTAAAACCAAGAGTAAAATCCAAATCCAAAGGGAAAATGCTTGCAGGAAAAATTTCCAGAGAATAGACAACCCGAAAACTATCCCAAGAATGAAAATAAAAAGAAATCAATAACCAAAACCCTAGCCTCAATCTCGGCCAATCAAAATATTCCATTTTGGAATATAGTTTACCAACCCACCATATATTATAATTTATTCTCCTATTTTGAATTTAGCCAATGAGAGTAAAGGGCAGGTATAGTAAATATAAAATATACTTATCCAACAAAGTGGAAGTGTTTTACTATTATTTTAATTTAATGTGTTCATACACACCACTTAGGAAATAAAAGTCAAACTATTAAATAAACATAAGCTATAAATAAATAATCCAAATGGGGATTAAAATTAAATAAACCAAAAGCTAAGAAAATAAATTAACCAAATAAATATTAGATATCGAATAAATACTAAACCATAGAAAATGAAATAAACAATTAAACAATCAAATACCAATAAAGATTAAAGTTAAAATATAAAATAAATATTAAACAACAATAAAGCTTACCCAATATTAAATAATCATAAAATCAATAAACATTAATTATCAAATAAATATAAATACCAAATAATTAAATATTCAAAGATGGTAAATTAAATACATTAAAATAAACATTACTAAATATAAAACCACACATCGATAGCCACATAATTACTCTAACATAATCAAGTAAATCAGCTGTCATTAACTGTACTTACAACACCAAGAAGACCAAGCTTACTAATTGACATGGCAAATTATGCCAAGACGTTGACGACTCACGGTGAACAACTTAGACCTAGAGTATGTGAAGGGAACTCATGCCATCTCTGTACCACATAAGCCATTGGAACTAAAGACACGGTCAGACCTATGAAGCCAGGTGGAGTCGATGTTTGGTACCTGCAAAATCTTGCAACCACAAAATAGTAATACAACATATACATATACATATATAGAACAAGCAAGTGATAGAGAATCACGATGACACATCCCACTCGCAATGAGTGATAAGGAATCATCTTTATCATGAAGACAATCAAGCAATATTCAAACACATCTCATAAACATCTCATCAATGTAATCATGAAATAGGGTTAGCATAATCATAATCATCATCAAAACCATGATAAATCCAATCTATCGATAATCCATCACATACTAAGCATATGAAATCCATTGAGTACATATATCATCAAATCACATGTTCAATAATGATAGTACCAACATCCATATAGATCATCAAAATGGAATATTTCCAATAGTGTCTAACATCAATAATAAGTAACCAAAACACATGAGTAATCATCGTCCAAATCATCAAATATATTCTAGATAAGTGTATCAAGCATAATATAAAAGTCAACTCTAGTTAAAATAGGTCAAATCAAGGGTGGACACTACATAATCTTGGGCTGCGGTCCAACATGTGGCTTATGTAATTCTTCGAATTGTTATAAGATTTATTTATCTTGTTTACCAGTTATGTATTTTGTGTTGTTACCGATTGTTCTTTCTACTTTATCTGGTGTTGTGTTACCAGTTACTGATATATATCTTGCATGGTGTTTGTGTTAGATTGCAAGGATGGGATGTCCTTCATTGTATCTCCCTACCTTGACTACATCAACCTGTCCCTACAAGGTTGTGTATGATTTCATATTATTTTGAGAGTTATGCAATTGAGATGGGTAGGTTTATAGACTTATAGATGGAAAGATCAATAGTGGAGGCTCGATGGAAATAAATTTGGTTAGGAAGAGAGTGAATTATGAAATAGGACATAAAGAATAAATGGAATTTCACATTCACTTTTATTCTTATGGGTTGTTAAGTGGGATTGAGGAAAATTATCATGTCAAAGTATTGGAGATGAAAGAAGTTTATTTAGAGATACAAGAAAATCAATACCTTGCAAAGGTACTGGGGAAGAGCGAATGTTGATTCCTCACAAAGACACGAGGGAAGAGAAAATTTTTCTACCTTTGCAAGGTATTGAAAAAGAGTGAATTGATGAATACTAAGAGGGGGCGGTGAATTAGTATGCCAAAAAATACTATAAGTAGACTTTTAAATAGTTTAGCAGATAAACGGTGCAACAGATTCACTAATAAATTGGTTAGGATAAATGCAAACCAAATAGAAAACAAAGCATTCACCCACAAGAGCACAATCACCATAACACAAGATATTTGACATGGAAACCCAAATGGGAAAAACCACGGTGAGCAGAAACTCACAAGTAACTATTTGCAAAATAGTAACTAGACTGGTTAAGGTCAAGCCAGTTAAGGTCATACAATGTTCTTCACTAGAACAGATCCTGATAGGAATCTAGATCTTTATTAGGAGATAAGTTCTGCTAAAGACTACCCATTAGAGGATTTAAGATCCACAGTTGTGAACCACCTTGTTAGAGGATTTACAAAGGCTTTGTTGAGCCTACCCGGTTAAGACCTTTAAACTTGTCGAAGATGTGAGTAATCAACAAGTGAATGATCTAGATGCTAGCACAGTATGCTTAATTAGATCCTTGACAACTCCTTGTTAATGCATTTCAGCATTACTTCAGTCTTCAATATATCCACACTCTATCTCTTCACACAGACCTAATCTTCTCTTCAATGATCGAACATAACCTTTTCTATTCTATATCTCACACACTCTATCTCTTCACATAGACCTAATCTTCTCTTTAATGATCGCACATAACCTTTTCTATTCTATATCTCACACTCACAAACCCTAGACATGATGTCCTTATAAAGGAATCTGATTTCATGTCGGTCCAATAGAATTAGACTACAAGTTCCTAGGTACAGTGCATCTAGACACATTTGGTAACGTGGAACAAACACACCACCAAAGAGTTGGTGGATGATGACTCATCATAGATTACAGTAATACCGGTTAGTAACTAATCACAGATATATACCAGTTAATACAATATACCGATTACTGGTTGTCAAAAATGAAGATTGGAACATCGTAGTGTTCCGATCAAAAGTTAACTACCGCTTGGGTCCTTCATACTACTTGAGATCCTTGAACCTCTTGGGGTCTTCATATCACTTGGTATCTTTAGTCAATCTGTGACTAGTAAACCATCTTCTACAAAATATCGATAGTCTAAAGACTATTCATTCAATAATACACAATACCGGTTGGAACAATTACCGGTTGAGCATAACTCATACTTCAAGAAAGTATGTGTCCATCAATAAAAATCAAAACATCATCAAAATGACAACAATCTCCCCCTTTGGCATTGATGGAAACACTTAGGAAAATTCTGACATCTAAGTGTTTTTACAACAATAACACAAAAGATGCTAGAATCAAAATTACTCCCCCTAAGCATATATACTCCTACCTTTGCAAAAAATACAAGTAAGTACATGAAATGGTAACATTCACCAAAATTTTAATGTACACCACTCCCCCTTTGCCAACAATGACAATGTAATGCAAAGTAACCCCTTTTTCCTTATACAATAAAATAGAGTAGATGTTCATGACAATAAGGAATGAAATTTCTCAAAAACAGATTTAAAGTTTTGCACAAAAGTTTTCATTTCTAATGTCCATGACTCAAGTAATGAGGTAGAAACCTCACTTTTAGTCTTCATCTAGAATGCCAGTTCTTCTATTGCATCGATGGTACTCATCTCTTGAGTTACCATGATAGCTTCCAAGTTGAGAAAACATATCTGAAGAACTTGCAGTTTTGGCAATAGGAGCAGTTGAAGAACTTGCAAATCTTGAGTCTAGTTGTTGATCTCTAAGTCCATCTTGGTAGTTTGATGCTAAAAATGATGAACATTTTGTCCATTGGTAGTGAATAAATCATAGGTCATCTTGAAGTTGTTGACATATTCCTGTAACTCCGATTGGAGTTCAGCTTTCTGTTTGAGCACATCTTCACAAAATAGATGGGGTTGTTAGATTTTACTCAAAAGTAATTTACCCTCACCCATAGCAACACTGATATCATTCTGCTGCTTCAGTAGTTGTGTCCTGAGTTCATTCATTTGCTTGACTAAGGCAATATTGAGTGCCTTTTCATGGTTCTTTCTTGCAATTGCTTGAGAAACATCTTCCAAGCATTGTACTTGGTCCTCTACTATGGTACAAAGAAGTTTGAGCTTGGATAGAGAGGAGTCAATATTGGGGAGGTTAGTACTGGGAATTAGACTGGTAAGGGTGTCAACTACAATTTGTATGACATCCTGTTCTTTCTTCTTCCACAATTCTTCCAGTCTCTCTTGTGCAATTTTGATGCCTTGAAGTAGCTCAAACTCATTTTCTGATTGAGTCGGACATGCAAGAGTTAGATCAATAGGACTAGTGGAATCAACCTGCTTGGTTTGATCACCGATTGCCTTAGGAGCCTGCCCTCCTTCTTTGGTCTTGATCTCCACTTGTTTTCTCTTCTCTACTTCCTTCTCCTCTTCCACTCTTTTCTTTTCTTCCTCCTTCTTCCTTTCTTCTTCCTCCCTCTTGTCTTCTTCTTTCTTCTTCTCTTCTTTTTTTCTCTTATCTTCTTCTCTCTTCTTCTCTTCTTCTTTTCTCTTATCTTATTTTTGCTTTTTCTTTTCCTCTTTTCTCTTGTTTTCTTCTTGCCTTTCTTTTTCCTCTTGTTCTTTCTCTGCTTTCTCTTTGTCCTATTTCTCTTTCTCAGCTTTTTCTTTGTTAGGAGTGACATCCTCATTATCTAATGCATCAACATCAATAGAGTCACTTTGTTCTATCACTATTTCACCTTGACTGTTAAATACCTCATCCGGTTTGCCTGAGGATAGGTCAGGTTCTTGATCAGCCTTCGTAGTGGCTTTAGATACTTGGTGTATTTCGACAACAACTTTAACATGTATGTGTGTATCCTTTTCTACTTTAGAAGTTTTACCTTCTAGTAACTTGAGTTGCCTCCTCATAAAGAAGATGTCTTTGATCTTATCCATAATTTCAAATAACTCAGAATTTGAAGCATCCGGAAAGTAGTGTGCAAAAATTTTCTCCCTGATCTCTTGTTCTCTTTCAATGGCAATGTGCCATTTATTATCCAAATAATTATACAAAGAATTTGGAGTAACAGATTTAATCTCAAAAGGCCACCAATCATTAATACATAAATATTTAATAACCTCCTGTTCTACCTCCTCTTTCTCACTATCATTAAAGTCATTAAAATGTTCCTTTAAGTCATCAAGCAATTTCCTCTTAATATTCTTTATTGTCCTCTGACAGTGTGTCATTGGTTTATAAGAGGTAATATCTATATTTACCGATGTAGAAGTTGATGGTGTATTACCGGTAGACTTTGGCTTTTTGCTTGATTGCCTTGACTTCTTTATTTCAACCTTTGGTTCAGTGTCCTCTAACTCCGATGAGTGATTCCTGGTTTTCTGCTTCCTCTCAAATAATTTTGCTAGAATAATCTTAGGTTTCTTTTAGGCTGCTGACTGCTTGGTCACTTTCAGACTAGTAGATGTAACCGGTGTAGATACCGATGGCACTGCTTTGCCCTTTTTTTGCTTCGTTTCCTCAATCGGTGTGACCCTCTCCAAGTAGATACCGGTTCTTTTGTTCTTTGCATCCAATGGTGAGGCAAGTAGGGTAGAGCCATACCCGATCAATATGTCATTCACCACTTCATACCCCATAGGGCCAACTACTTCCTTTCTAGGTTCCACAACTTCCATTATGTAGTCATCTATCCTTATTGTGAAGCAAATGCCATCTTCATACTTCTTCACAATATCACCAGATATCCTCATTCTCTGGTTCATCTTTCATTTGAATTCATCAAAATACTTATTTAGAACCTTAGGATATGCAGTTCCCACTGCTTGTAGACTCTCCTTAATCTGTCTGGAAATTGGTAGGTCAGTAGAACATTGAACATCACCGATTCCAAGGAAATAACCTTGAAAATAGAAAAATAGACCAACCAGAAGTTGGCCAAACTTGAACCTCAGTGATTTGTCTTGTTTGATGGATTTCAGATTCACCAACAATTGCTTCTGTAAGTAGGTACATAGGTCATAGTTAGTATCTTCCTTGATCATCCTATAAGCAACATTCACCATAGTGGTAGGGGCATAATTCATTCTGCTGGCATAAAATATCTTGTAACCAATCACCATGCAAACATATTTTACTAGATCATCAAAAATGGCATTGATGGTCATTGCCCGTTGGTCACTCACAGAACCGGTGAGCTCTATCATTTTAGTTTTGGTGACCTTCCATAGAACTGGTACTTCTCCAACATTGCAGAATCTGGTGACGACATGAATCACTTCCGGTGTGATGTCAGGGGTCCACTCGAGATACATCTTGTCACCATGCACTCTGTTGAGGATAATGTGAATATGTTCTCTAAATTCTTCCAAAAAGTATACTGCATTGTGTAGTTTCATCTTCTCGAGGATGCTATACTCTAGTTTGATCTTCTTATCATCTCCACAGAACAAACTTAGCTGGGAGTGAATTACTAGGGATCCTAGGTCTTCCAACTTACAGGCTATATACCCTAAAATATCTTCCTTGTTAATAACTCTGGTAGGAATTTGAGATGGGGAATTATATCTCATTTTCTTTTGTAGAAACTCAGGTGTATCTATAGGTGCACTAGAACTAGAATGCGATGCAAAATCCATAACTAAATGATAAGAAAGAATTTTGAAAAATACCTTCACAATCTGAAATTTAGGTTTTCCAATATCACGCACAGTACACCACTTCAGTTGCTAGTTCACCGCTTAGTGTTCTTCACTGATTGCTTGAAGATGATTGCAAGATTTCACACATGATTTCTCCAAATGCTAAGCAAATTGCTCTGGTTTCTCTGCTCTTGAAGATTCTTCTTTCAAAAATAGATAAGTGAAAATGACAACGAAAACCCCTTTTAAACAAACTCTGACCGACCATAATAAATGCATCACTGCTAGGGTACAAACCCTAATTTTACCTTTTACCACTTTAGATCTTCTGCCGACTGATAGGTAACATATACCGGTAAAGGTCTTTACCGATATAAATTGGGGGTTCAAAATATTTCACTGATATGTTCCCCCTAAGCGTTTCTGAAGCTCAGTTTGCCAGTTTAAAGACTTCCACACTAGGTGCAGAAGCAGGATCATCTCGTGACTCTTCTTCTGATTTCTTTTTCCAAGCTTTATTCATTTCCACCTAAATGGTTTCAACATCAATCTTCCCATCTAGAGTGATCGGTATATCACCCAATAGGTTCTTTCTTAGTCTACAAGTTCTGGCAGTGTGTCCCGGTTTGTTGCAATGATAGCATACCATTCTAGGTATTCTCCATGGTCCATTATTCATACTTCCATTCTTCCTTCTATATGTTACAATAGTGTGACCGCTACCATGAAAGATCAAACAAGTGTCTTTCTAACTAGTTGCCGCTTGATAACTGACTGACCGATGGTCATGGGTATTGTACCGGTTGGGATTCTAGTTCACAGGAAGTTTCAGAATAACTCCTTGAGTCCTTGGAGGATATCTTCTAGTGTTGTGCAAAACTAACCTGCATTCAAATTCTCTATGCCCAAACTTGTTGCATGCATAACAGTTTCCATTGAATCTATTGGATCTAGGCATATTGTTTTGAAAATAAGGAAAATTGTTGTAGGCCTTGCTTCTACACTCATTAATAGTATGTCCTTCTTTGAGACAATTAAAGCAAATAGGTTTAAATTTTTTCTTACCTTTATCCTTGGATGTCATTTTCTTCTTTGATGCTTCAGCTTTTGTTCTAGAGGTCTCAACTTCCTCATACCTAGAGAAACCAAGTCCAGTCGTATTCTTTGCTACCTTTGCCGATTCCAGCTTTTGCTCTAGCTTAGCAGTACTCTGATTGAATTTGGAAAGTATTTCCTTTGACTCAGTAAGTTCCTTGGAAATAGTAGCATTGGATTCCATCAAGGTTGCATTATTAGAAATAACCATGTTTAGTTCACCTTGTATTACTTCTTTTTGCACTTTACTCTCCTGGAGATGAGTGGTAAGGGTACTGATTTCTTGCTTCAACTTGGAGATCAAATGATCTTTGTGTTTTACTAGATCTTCAGCTTTCCTTCTATTCTCAAGCTCCTAACTCATTCTAATAGTCAGTCCTTCCAACCCCCTTCTTAGATTGACTTTAGATTCATTCAGTTTTTCAACTTCTTCAACTAGGGCATCCATGTCAGCTTCATCAAAAGAGCTATTTTCAGTGAGTTCCATCAATTTCTTAGCATGCTCTCTTCTCTTGGACAAAGAGGCTTTATACTTGACTTTGAGTTTATCATAGGCTCTCTCAGTCTGAGTGAGATAATGAGTAAGTTTCCTCACATTGTATTCCCCCATATCTCCTTCCAGGTGGTTAGACTTAAAGGAAGGTTGGCTCTGATACCAATTGATGAATACTAAGAGGGGGGGTGAATTAATATGCCAAAAAATACTGTAAGTAGACTTTTAAATAGTTTAGCAGATAAATGGTGCAGCCGATTCACTAATAAACCAGTTAGGATAAATGCAAACCAAATAGCAAACAAAGCATTCACCCACAAGAGCACAATCACCATAACACAAGATATTTGACGTGGAATCCCAAATGGGAAAAACCATAGTGAGCAGAAACTCACAAGTAACTATCTACAGAATAGTAACTAGACCGATTAAGGTCATATAATGTTCTTCACCAGAACAAATCCTGTTAGGAATCTAGATCTCTATTAGGAGATAAGTCCTGTTAAAGACTACTAGTTAGAGGATTTAAGATCCACAATTGTGAACCACCTTGTTAGAGGATTTACAAAGGCTTTGCTAAGCCTACCCGATTAAGGGCTTTAGACTTGTCGAAGATGTGAGTAATCAACAAGTGAATGATCTAGATGCTAGCACAATATGCTTAATTCAATCCTTGATAGCTCCTTGTTAATGCATTTCAGCATTACTTTAGTCTTCAATATCTCTTCACACAGACCTAATCTTCTCTTCAATGATCACACATAACCTCTTCTATTCTATATCTCACACACTCTATCTCTTCACACAGAACTAATCTTCTCTTCAATGATCGCGCATAACCTTTTCTATTCTATATCTCACACTCACAAACCCTATACATGATGTCCTTATAAAGGAATCTGATTTCATGTCGGTCCAATAGAATTAGACTACAAGTTCCTAGGTATAGTGCATCTAGACACATTTGGTAATGCAAAAAAAAAACATCGCCAAAGAGTCAGTGGATGATAACTCATCACACATTACAGTAATAACGGTTGGTAACTCATCACAGATATATACCGGTTAATACAATATACCGATTACCGATTGTCAAAAATGAAGACTGGAAGATTGTAGTGTTCTGATCAAAAGTTAGCTACCTCTTGGGTCCTTCATACTGCTTGAGATCCTCAAACCGCTTGGGCTCTTCATACTGCTTGGGATATTCAGTCAATCTGTGACCAGTAAACCATCTTCTGCAAAATACCGATAGTCTAAATTCAATAATACAACAATTACCGGTTGAGCATAACTCATACATCAAGAAAGTGTTTGTCCATCAATGACAATCAAAACATCATCAAAATGCAAACATGAACTCTAATATCTCACAAAAGTATAAGGGAAGCACAAAATTTGATTCCTAAAGGTAAAATTCAATAGCTTTGTGTAGGGAAGAGTTAAGGTTGTTACCTCTTTAGGGTATCAAGGGTCAAAAGAAAAGGATGACTTTTAAAAAAGGAATAAAGATTAAAGGTAAAATGGAATTAACATATTTTTAATTATTGGCCAATTGATAAAAGTACGTTAATGAGTTGATAATTTGAAGTTTTCACATTTTTCCGCTCTTTGAGATGATATTATTGTATACACATAAAAATGGCTATGAGTAATTAAATAAATATTTTATATTTATTTAATAATTAGTCTTCTATTAAATAGTTAATTTGAAAAGATTAATTTATTTAATTCATTTTCATGTCTTTCTATTAATTAGTTTAATTAAAATATTTTATTAATTAATTCATCTATTTTATTCCTCTAATTAATTAAATATCTAATATTTAATTATCTCCTTCAATCATTCGAATATCTAATATCTAATGATTATTCTTCTATCCTGTAGTCTCAAAATATTAAATAATTTCCAAAATTATTTAGTTTCATTTCCAAATCACCTTCCATCTCCACTTCATCTTCCTTTTTCCAACTCATCCATCATGTGGCTAAGGAGATTAATATTTCTTATATATTAATTCATCATTTATCTCCAACCTCCAAATTTAATGAAATATTGTGTATGTACACATATTTCATAACCTCCTTCTATATTCTCTGCAACATCCCTACATCTTAGGAAGGATTTGAGTCCACTTGTCCTCTCATGCCTAAATTTTCTCCAACCATCCCTAGATTCCCTTAGTCAGCAACCCAGTCAAGGTGAGATGAGTGACATTTGTCTTCTCCTTCTCCCTTTCTCTCAACCTTCACCTTTGCTCACAGCCATCCAAATCTATAGATCTCATCATGACCATTGATCTGAGCCACATCATCTTATCCTCTCAAAGTCTATAAAATTAGGAGTTTGAGTTGAGAAAGAGTTAGACTTCAAGTGAATTTGCAGGCTAATCATTTGTGAAACTTATGCACCCGTGAGTTTTAATCTTGAAGCAATTAGCATTTTAGCATAATCATTTTAGCATAGTTATTTAGCATTGCATATCATAGCATTAGTGAACTATCAATTATCAGTCCATTCTTCATATGTCATCTTTGAAGCTATTAGTGCTTGTCTGAGAGCACACCATCTGTAACCAGGAACAGTGGAGTTAGGACACAATGAGACATAAACCATGAAGATAATATTAGTATTTTTATTTCATATGTATTTCATGTAGTTTCATTGGTTGAGTTTGGATTTCTTGTAGCATTTCCTTTGTATTTTGTGAAACTAATTTGTTGCAGGTAGCATTTTGATGATGAAATTAAAGTCGACACGTTTTGGCACCCACCATGGGGCTCAGGCCTTGAACTTTCATTTTCTAATATCATGTCTTATTCTTTCAAAATCACTGTGAAATTTGACAACGCATTTGTTTAGTTAGTTAGTGCTTTTATCACTTAGGTTAGCATCTATTTTTAATAGAATAGCACTTTTAATAATGAATTCATGCATTCAAATAGTAGGTTAGCACCTTTCTAACATTGGTTAGCGCTTTTGTCACATAGGTTAGCACTTTTGTAACATAGGTTAGTGCTTGTGAACATAGGTTAGCACTTTTGTAATGCAGGTTAGCGCATTTGATAGATGTTTTAGCACATTTGACAATTGTTTTAGTGCATATGTTCTCTAAGATAGCGCATTTGAAACATAGTGCAAAATTTGTAATCAAATCTTGAAATTAGGCTTGTGTAAGAATAATATATATGGAATATATCATTTAAGTATAAGTGATACTTTAAGTTATATTCCATATATATTGTCAGGATGTTTGAGAGGGGTTTCAGACCTCTAGGAGTTATAATACAAAATCTAGTTTTTGGAAGATCCTCGAAATTTCAGACTTAGTCAAATTTTAGGGCATTTCAGGATCAGGAGTGAAAAATTTGTAACCACAATTTAAAATTAGGCTTGTGGAAGCCCACCTAAGGTTTTGGATCTTCACTAACTTCTTTTTTATTGCAAGTTTCTAACAGTTTCTTGCAGCTTTGGAGGAGTTAAGTTAGGATTTAGTGATTTCTTTTCTAGCTTTTTCAAAGTTGGTTAAAAAGAACTTCATTTTTCAATTTGGTGTTCTACAAAGTACCTCACTTGTTTTTGGGCTCTAAAAATAATCACATTTGCAAGGTAAAAAGAACAACAAAACAAACATTTACTTTCTTGCAAAGTTGGGATTCACACCTCAAAATTTGGGCTCTAAAAAGAACAACAATCTTTCATTTTCTTGCAAAGGTTAAAAGCGCAATCAATCTTTTTTTTTTTGCAAGTTAAAAAGAACAATCAACTTGTCCATTCTTACAAAGCAAGCTATTTTTTTGCAATGATTTTTATTTTGTTGACCAAGATTTCCAATTCCTAGTTTAGAAAATCATTTGCTATGTGGGGCTAAAATAAACACCACGCTTGTTGGAGCAACATCTCTAAATAGAGGATAAATCACATTGCTATGGAAGGTTAAAAGGAACACTTATACTTCATGTCTTAAAAGTGGTAGGTATATGCTCTCCCCTTAATTGGGTGACCAAAAAGCCAAACCCACTCTTTTATGCTTTCTTTACTTTCAAGCAATTAAATCGTTTAGAGGGCCTGCCTTCCTGAAGCCTCAAAAGGGGCAGTATGAAGGGTACAACCCAAGTGGGCAACAACTTTATCACCAAGTTTACCAACCCACTATAATAAAATGTGGAGGCTAATGAAAATTCCCTCCAATAGAAGTGTGTATTTGATAGCCTTCTCCTAGTATCCTTGTTATGCAAAAAGCCTTTGTTCTAAAGGTTGGGAAGCCTCTTAATTGAGTTTATCATTTTCCACACCTAACCGAATCCTTACTACGAATCATAGAAGTAGAAGCTTTGAGCCGAGTCAGTTACCATACATTGGCAATATCATAGTGCAAGGGTGGGGAAGAATCTTCCCCCAAGATTACTCACCATATACCTCCCAAGATAACTACTCAATTGAGGAGAAATTCTCTTTGGGTTAACTTCTGGAAAAAGGAAAAAAAATGGGTACCCTCTAGGGGGTGACAAGGCTATTTGAGCTGATAGAGTATCGAGACTAGTGGGCTATGATATTGTTGATGACCTTTGAATAAAGTGTCTATCTGATGCGTCCTTTGTTGTAAATCAAACCAGTGAAAACATTGGGGATTTGAAAATATTCTCACAAAAAATACACTCAATGTTTAGCATAGGGATGATCATTGTTTTCAAGTGTGCCATGTCTTCTTGTTATGAACATTGAAATATCTTGCAAATCAACCAATACAACAATCAATTCAAAACAAAGAGAAAAGAGCAACCTTAGAGAGAGAAGAATTTCCAAATCCAACAAAGAACTTTTTTTTGAGGTGGTTATCAAATTTTCAAACTATCTTTAGGAAAGACTTTCATCCAACAAGATTAGAGGAATATCAAACTAAGTGATCAAGAGTTTATAATACAATTATCTCAATGACAACAATACCTAGCTAGGTATTCAAGTTAGTCAAATCAAGTTTTCATATCAAGAGACTTTATCCATATCATTTGACATACTTTGTCATAGGGGCCTATTGAACAAACCCTCTATTCGACTTAGCAAGTTTGAATATCCAAAATGAAGTATCCATCAAGTCAATAATATCAACCTATCTAAACTGAAACTTTGATCACTCATGTGACCATCCCTTGTCACTTGAAAAAGAAGAAGGTTATTCAAAGGAAATGAGTCCTAGCCTAAATCAAGATCAAGATATCATGGCTCTCCAATCTAATCTCCTTTTTGATCAAGATCCTACCTATCAATAATCTTATGATGATCCCCTAAAATTCTGGTATTCCATCCACGATCATCTCCTTTTATCTTAAGAGAAGAGTCCCATTCAACATCCACCTCCTAAGAAAGAGCATGATATCCCTTCCATCTCCTTCACTAATCTAATTCAAAATCAAGAGAAAAGAACAAACTCAAATGATCCTACTCCAAGTCAAGATCAAGATCAAGGAATCTCTTCATCCTCCAAATCCATTTTAGGTCCTTTTGTTCCAAAGTCAAACTCTTCATCCTCCAAATCCATTTTAGGTTCGTTCATTCCAAAGTCAAACTCTTCATCCTCCAAATCCATTTTTGGTCCATTCGTTCCAAAGTCAAACTCTTCATCCTCCAAATCCATTTTAGGTCCTTTCATTACAAAGTCAAACTCTTCATCCTCCAAATCCATTTTAGGTCCTTTCATTCAAAATTAAAACTCTCCATCCCTTCCATCCATATTGGGTCCTTTCTTCCCTACATCCATCATTCCATCACCTCAAATGATCCATAAGAAAGATCAACAAAGTCACACATCTTTGAATTTATTTCAAACATCTATCTAAACAATCTTTTCAAAACTATTCTTCCATCATTTCCTTTATCTATTTTGGGTTCTTTTGTCCAAAAATTCAATTTTCCTCCATATCTTCATCACTTCTCAAGTTGTGTACCAACACTCATCTTGAATACATTTCCATCTATCCTCACACAATTCTTCAAACATTCTATCTATTATCCAACACCTCTTTTCTATCCTTCCATCACTTTCATTCAATCCATTGCATAAATTCATCATTTGTTAAATATGCATGTTTCATTTTGTCACATGCTTTCCCATGCTTGAATATCATGTTCAGTCCTTTTCCTAGATATCTATTCATGATACACTTCAAAATCTAAGGTTGTTCCTCTTTAACATTGTCTTTTGGTTGGGATACACACTCAATCCAGAAAAGAACCACTTATCATATCTTGGTACCAACATCTTTTGATTACTATATCTCATACACTTAATCAATTATTTTAAATCATTGTGACCTCTTAGTTGAAGACATGGCTAGTGAAAAATCTAAAATCTTTCTTTAACGCCATTGTAATTATCAGACCCATGTAATTTTCATTACTTACAAGCCAATGCAACCAAAATAAGAAAAGAAAAAGACAATATCAAAAGATCCAAAGCATGACCAGGAAAAAAAATATCCAGAAAAGAAAAGAAAAAAAAATGAAATATAAAAAGATTGGCTATGGGAATATGTGAGTAACTCCATCGGGGCTATGAACGCTTGGTTGGCAATGGAGCAATATTTGTGATATTACAGTGATAACCTCATTGGAGCTATGGATTCTTTCTAGCAGCAAGGCTCTATCCAAGATGCTTTTGAAGTCAGGGTAGCTCATGTAGCTAGCCACGTTGGATTCTAAAGATTACAATGATCATATGAGCCAGAATGAATCCAATTGCACACACATGGATAATAAAATATTAAGTACCTTGATCTAGTTTGGGATTCTTTTTCCCTTTTGAGTCTACTTCCTAGTTGCTAGATATGTTTGGTTGGATTTTTCAGAGGTTCTAAGTGTAGTTTGGGTCTCTATCTTTGAAAAGTTCAGGAACACTTATTCATGTGGTGCTAAATATTGTGACAATCTTAAATATCACCTCTTTACAAATAGAGACCTCTATACTTGGGGTCAAAGTTTCATCCACTCTATTCATCAAACCACATCTCCCATTATCCTCCTCCAATATCCATTACCTTATCTAAATTCATCCAGTGCTATCTATGATCTTGCTTCATGATAATCTATACCATATATTCTAACTATTCATTTCTTCCATCGTCTATCACTATCTATGATCTTGTTTCTCCTAGCCATATCCTATCTCCATCCATATCTCCTTTTCCATCCTTGATCTTGATCAAAACTAAGGACAAAACCATGATTTTAAGAAGCTCTTGATGTGTCTCCTCATAAGATACTTTCATCTTTCTCCTATCCATTTCTACCACAATGGTTAAGTCATCTATTCATCCATTCCTTGTCTTTCTATACATTTCTTTTAATCCAAAAACCTCAAAAAAAAAAAAAGAAAAAAAAATCTCAAAAACTAAAAATTAAAAAAATATCAAAAGAACAAAATTGAAAATCAAAGCATGGCCCATCCATCAAAACAAAAAATAGGAAAACTCTCAAAGTCTGCAATCAAACTAATCACATGTCTTGTTAATCAATTCATCAGTCAAAATCTATCAACATCAACATGTCTTATATAGGGATATGTACACTCGAAACCAGACAGATCGGTCTTACACGGGGTACTCATTCTTTGAAACTAGACATTCTTATCAATAATCAAATACATTAAAACAATGAAATAGATCAGTATGACTGCTTGATTTTGTTCTAGGTAGTCTTATCTTTATCAATTGATGGCATGACATGTTTCATCTCTCAAAAATTAGGAAAGACAAAAAAATAAAAAACAAATCAAAATATGTAATAAATTTAGATGGTGAAAACTTGGTAAATAGGCACTATCTAAAAAGTGAGTCCTTTCATCTATGAGATCGCTTTGCACACCTATCCACTCCATCATATCCAATCTATCGCTTCCTAGCTTATCCATTCCATCTTTCACATCCATTGCTTCAAATCATTAGCAGAAAATATGCAGCTTACCAACAAGTATCAATCTTTGACATACTTGTCGTAGTCACTATTTTAGATTTTATCAGAATCAATCAATCTAGATTTGTATCCCGCGATGGTTTGGATCTTGATCATTATTCGTACATCCATAATAAATTTTTGTTTCTGCTGGGTGATCTTTTGAATCTTTGGAAATTCAAAACATTCGGAAAACTTAGAAAAACCAAAAACACCTAGGGTTTTGAAACATATAATGAGCAACAAAGCAATGAAGATCAAGGCATCTTATGACAACTAAATCATGAAACTCAGAAAATGAAGAATCAACCAGCAAGTAATAAAGGATTATCCAAGATCATTCATCAAGATGATTATATCAATTAATGACCATTAGAACATGTGAATGACATACAAGATTCAATGTTTATATCTTGATTTTATTTGCTAATCATGTACTCTATGCGACTCAAGGATGTCCATGACTAGAGAAGCTATGGTGGGGCATAATTATTTTTCTTTGATTGTTGTCTGTGGTTTATCTCTTATTAAGGTATGTACTTGTCTAAGGATATGATTGGCAAAAGATCAAGGAGGATGTTCCAAGTCATGCATGAAAGGAGATAATCCTTGTCTGTTCTGCAAGCAATACTTAGGTCAACCTGACTCATTATATCAAGTTGCTTGTATTAACTTGTTATATCAAAATCCATGTAAGAAATACTCAGGTCATCTTGGATTGTTATGTCAAGTTGCATGTATTTTATTACAACATTTTAAAGCTCAATGATGAAATCAAGCACTGTTACAAGGCAAGCATATGAAGAATGGCAGTATAATTTTTAGTTAGATCATTTTAGATTACTTCATTATTCATCTACATTATAAGTATTCATTGTCAGTTGCATTATAAGCATCTCATTTCATTCAGAAATCAATGGTCAACAAATAAAGATTGAGTATACTTGGACAAACAAAAAAAAAATTTGCATTTGATCATTATAGGTGCATTCATTTTTAGAATCATTTCAAAAATTGAATTAGTTTGCATTCAATTAAGTGCATTTCATTAATCATATAGTAATCATCATTATTATTTGCATTAAGATCATTCTCATTTTAGTTCCATTTTAAGCTCATTTAGTTGCATCTTTGCACTTAGATTCATTCATCATTATTTGCATATAAAATAAAACATTTGCATTTTCACTTCATTTTCATTTGCATCCACGCGCATCAAAAATAAAAATCAATCATTCATTTGCATTCCCATATAGATCATTTCATTCATATCATTTAAGTTAGTAATCATTTTCATTTGCATCCAAGGTCATAAAAATCAAAAATCAAAAACATTTATCATTACATCATATAGATCATAATCATAAGGAAAAGAAAGAAAAAAGATCATAACATCATTCATCTAATCACTGCATACATATAACATGCATATAGAACATCATCATATAGAGCAACATGCATAGTAAAAGATCATCATATAGAGTCCATGTCTGTATATAGATCATCATAAAATAATAAAAGTCCAAGTATACAATGATATTAGATCAAAAATACAAGTGCCTCATCAATACAAATCAAGTCAAGTATCATGACTGCCTCTTGAGCCTGTGGGTCTAACACCTGGATCACCTGCAACACCTGCACCAACATCATCATGCAATGGAATCATTCTTCAATTTAATATCTTCATCATTCATTCAACTATCATCTATCAGGTCTTATACAAGATGAATCTTTCCTGAAACCAGATGTTTTTGATTATCTATCATGTCTTATACAGGATGTATCTTTCCTAAAACCAGACATTTTGATAATCTTTTGTCTTATATAGGATGTGTCCTTCCTGAAACCAGACTTGATCTCAATCCAATCAATCTTATCAATCTAATTCATCTGATCAATCTACAATCTATTCACTCATCTATCTTTCATATAACATTCTTCTTCTATCGATAGATCATCCATGTGTTTAATGCACAAACGATCTCTCGAGGGGGCATCATCATCAAATACATATCCAAAAATCAGTATCTGGGGCACACAATCAGGATTTTTATCTTTATTAGGCACACTATCGAGACTTGATTTAATCTTTGAAACAATGTTGTCTTGACATCATTTCAAAGAGGAGCAAAATGTATACACATAAAAATGGCTATGAGCAATTAAATAAATATTTTATATTTATTTAATAATTATTCTTCTATTAAATAGTCAATTTGAAAAGATTAAATTATTTAATTCATTTTCATGTCTTTCTATTAATTAATTTAATTGAAACATTTTATTAATTAATTCATCTATTTTATTCCTCTAATTAATTAAATATCTAATATTTAATTATCTCCTTCAATCATTTGAATATCTAATATCTAATGATTATTCTTCTATCCTATAGTCTCAAAATATTAAATGATTTCCTAAATTATTTAATTTCATTTCCAACTCACCTTCCATCTCCACTTCATCTTCCCTTTTCCAACTCATCCATCATGTGGCTAAAGAAATTAATATTTCTTAAATATTAATTCATAATTTATCTCCAACCTCCAAATTTAATAAAATATTGTGTACGTACACATATTGCATAACCTCCTTCTATATTCTCTCCAACATCCCTACATCTTAGGAAGGACTTGAGTCCACTTGTCCTCTTATGCCTAAATTTTCTCCAACCATCCCTAGATTCCCTTAGTTAGTAACCTAGTCAAGGTGAGATGAGTGACACTTGTCTTCTTCTTCCCCCTTTCTCTCGACCTTCACCTCTGCTCACAACCATCCAAATCTATAGATCTGATCATGACTATTGATTTGAGCCACATCGTCTTATCCTCTCAAAGTTTGAAAAATCAAGAGTTTGAGTTGAGAAAGAGTTAGTCTTCAAGTGAGTTTGCAAGCTAATCATTTGTGAAAACTTATGTATCTGTGAGTTTTAATCTTGAATCAAATAGCATAATCATTTAGCATAGTCATTTAGCATTGCATATCATAGTATCAGTTAACTATTAGTTATCAGTCCATTCTTCATATGCCATCTTGGAAGCTATCAGTTCTTGTTTGAAAGCACACCATTTTCAACTAGGAATAGTGGAGTTAGGACATAATGATACTTAAATCATGAAGCTAAAAATAGTATTTTTATTTTATATGTATTTCATGTAGTTTCATTGGTTGAGTTTGGATTTCCTGTAGCATTTGCTTTGTATTTTGTGAAACTAACATGTTGCAGGTAGCATTTTGATGATGAAATTCAAGTCGACACAATTATTATGTGGCATCATTTCAAAGAATATTAAAATATAGAAATTGGAAGAAAATGGTTCGATTAGGCAAGATGTTGTAGTCATTTGAAGAAGTGTCCGGAAGGGATGATGTTTCACCCTTCGACAAGACAAGTAGGTGGGAAGAACACAAGTTCTCTCTTGAAATGGTTGAGAAGATGCCAGAGAGATGAGGATAGATGATAAAAGTGTAGAGTTGTAAATTGTACTCCTTTAATTAGGGAGTCCAATTTCACACTCTCCTAGCACTCAATTTGGTGGTTTTCACTCTATGCATTATAAGACCATTTCTAGTTAAATTAATGTTTAACTCAAGAATGTGAGTCCTTTCTTAATTTAAATCTCATTATTATTTGTGCCCTTAATTTTAGGTGTGGCCTTTATTTTTCATCATTTAAATTTATTATAAGCCCTACCCCATTTCAAATTTCAAAATAACTTTTCCCCCACTTAAAAATCATAAATTTTCATATAATTTATAGTTATGGAATCAAGATCCTATTATCTTGTGACCTGACAAATTTGGGCCTATTTTGTTGGGCTAATGTTGTCTAACAACATTGACTGATACTTTATGGCTAAAATTTCGGGAAGATAAAGAATCAGTCTTGTCATTTCTAGAACTATCCTTGATGCAAAAAAATAATAATTCTAAGTCAGGTTTTTATCAATTTAAATCTGAATTTTATATATAAGCAAGTTAACTTCTTCATTTGTGATAATCAATCAATTATGAAAAACTCAAGATATCTTTATGATGTGAAGGACCTACTTTATGTGAAGTTCTAGATCTACAAATTCAAGGAAACCTCATCCATATTTAAGTCTTCATCAACATTTATTCATCATGATGGAAGCTTCAAGGGATGTTGGAGGATGATAGGGAATCGCCAACTAATGATTGGCTTGTACCTCCCCCTAAGGGTTTGGGTATGATTTCATGTAATTCTTAGATTTATGCAATTGAGCTTCATATCTGAATTTTATCATTCAAGTTATGTGATTCATGCATTCTTGAGTTAGTCCATGTATCACATTTGATCATTTCATTTAGAGTTTACTATAACACACTTAACATTTTATGCATCTTATTTCATATAAATATTAGTCACACTTAAGGTTCATAGCACACACACTATTTTTAGATTCAATGTTGACTATTTGTGGAGATGTGAATCACCAAAACAAGGGGTTGACTAAGTAAACCCCCACATAACCATAACCAAACATTCTCTCTATTTTGCAAGTTTAACTCTAGGTTTTTGATAGAGAGAGAAGACGAGAAAGTGCCCAAGGCCTAGAGATAGAAAACCACTGCAAATTGATTAGAAAACATATGGACTAGGCCACCTAGTGCCTTTGACCTCCAAGACTAGGGAACCTAGCTCTCTTGACCTCCCAATTCTAACTCAGATTTGGCATGATGCATATACAAAGTCTAAATATTCCAGATCTAGTCTCAATGCCTAGAAATTCATTAGTTAGACGAGGGCACTTATCAAGATTGTCCTCCTAATTCAATTTTGTTTTTTAGACACAGGTGCATTTCTAAGTTCCCATTTCACTTTTGTACTTGTTTTGTAGTTTCAGCTTTATCATCAGACATTTAATTAACTCATTTGTTCATTCATGCATGTTTAGATCTTAGTTAGTTTTCATTTTAAAATCAAATTTCATAGCAACAAAAGAATAGAGCCCAAGGGATTCCTTGATTCTCTTTGGATAAGAGTTAGTCAAGCATATTTCCCCTATAGTGGCTCGTATTTCAATTTTTAGCTAAAAGAGGGTTTGGCCCTAGTGGAGTTCATAGCTTTGATAGGAGATAGGAAGAGCATTGGATGGAGGGGTTACTTATAAGTAAGGAGGTTTGTTGGATTAAGAAATGTTAGGTTATGATCTCAAAGGGCTATAGTACATAGGAAGAACATGTCACATGTTATATGTATTGTAGTAGATAATCTACAAAATCCGTGTGTGATGACAGGTGTTGGAAAAGAAAGGAGTAGTCAAATAGAGTTATGGAGAACATGCCACATCTTTCTGCATCAATCTTGTAAAGCCTAAGATTTCAAAGATAGCATATAGATTATAGATACTAGGTATGGGTCACATCCCATCTTCTAGATATAAATATATTGTAAGATGTAATCACAAGTATGAGAGAGATATTTATAGAAAGAATATATAGAAGATTATGTAGAAGATAGAGATGAATAGGTATATGTGTGTGTGTGTATGTATAGACATACATACATACATACATACATACATACATACATACATATATATATATATATACATACATAGATATATATATGTGTGTGTATATATATACATATATATGTATAGATATGTATATGTATATATGTTGGAATCCAATAACATTGAGAGGGGGGCTGAATCAGTGTTATACCAGAATGATCAATTTTAGCCTTATTAAAACATGCATACACCAACCAGTATACTGGTACATACAAAATTGAAAGAAGTAAAGGAATCAATAAGCCAATCACATAAATGAGAATCATAACACACATAATTATACATGGAAAACCTCAAAGAGGAAAAACATGGTGGGATTTGTGACCCACAATATCAATCAACTAGCCATATGAAGAGATATTACAAAATATAAGGGGCCTGCACTTGCAGGAAGGCTTACAGCCTAGAGCACACTGCTCAATCACAAATGGAGCCTCACTGACTACATATAAATCTAGACTACAATCCGGAGAAGTGTTGAACTGCTAAGATAGCATCTTATATGGTAGAATATAGTTCTGGTTTAAGCTTTGTCTATTCTGGTCTGAAACCCTAAACCCTTTACTGGAATAACCCTTACATAAATATCCTCACATACATAATCTCTCTAATATATTTTGCATTATATTACATCCACATATCCATCACCATATCTATCCTCTATCATATCAAAATGATCTAATGCAGCTGACCTATATACCCTATACAACTTATCATGCCTTATGTCGGCTTACTTGGATAATTACAATATCAACTTACATGTCGGCTAGATAACATAAATACATGAATATCAAAAACAATTGCTGATGTCGGATCCAAGAGATGTCGGCCTCCAATACCGATAACCTCATTCTTAACCATGTCGCCCTGCATTGCCGATAACCAAAGAAACCCTTTTGTCTTGTCCATGTTGGTGATGGTGTAGTGTCTGTGAAGTGCCTGCTGGTACACAACTGAACCAAAACATGAAGCTAGAACAAAATACCATGTTTCCATCAATGACAACATAGTGAAACCAACCAATTGAGTGTCAATTGCCAAACAATCTCCCCCTTTGGCATTGATGGAAACACTCATGTGAAAAAAAATGGTCAAGGTTCCATCTGCCGGTTTCATCCTGCCTGCTCCCCCTGAGCTAAATAATCATTAATGCAAAATACTCCTTACTCCCATATCTCCATATCTCCATATCTCTCCCTAATGTAAACAACTCCTATTCTTTTTCACATCTATATCACTACCCCTTGGACATCAATGCCATCAAAAATTCCAAAATGAATGTCAAAGATCCAAAAATAACTGTATAATGAATATCCCAAAAATATCTTATAGGAGCTTAACAAATTTCAAAATTTCCAGATAAGCCTTCTCTAATAGCTCAAGATAAGTATCCCAACTAGTTTTGAAAGTGTTAGAAATAGATACAAGTCCATTAATATATGTGCAAATGACTCTTTCTCACTTACCTCTGTCAGTGTGGGCTTTCCAACCATATCCATACATTCTTTCTTATGTACACTGAGTGAATCCAACTGGGCACTCACTAGGCCTCTCAGACTTATAGCTCTTCTTATGATTTTGTCTCTTTCTTTCTCAAGAAATGCAGTTGTTTTAGCCTGAGGGAACCTCTCCAGTGCTTGCCGATTTGAAATCTACTGTAAGGATTGAAAATCCTTTGAAATGTGCTCAGTAATTGTCTTAAGATTGCCAGATGGGATCGCTTCATTGCAATCTTATACTCTGAGACTAGTCTATGTGAAACAATGATTGATAGATCAATAATCCATTTATCTATAGATCCCTCCTTCATTGATTTTTGTGTTGCCATCATCATGAGTTTAGTGGGACTCATCTCTATTATGTTTTTCTTTACAACCTGCAAGCTCTTAATTGACAACAATGATGGACCTACTACTAGTTCCTTTTCGGATTTCTCTTTCTTCTCCTCTAATGATTTATCCTTTATAGCTTCCTCACTTGCATCGGTGGCTTCGCCACTTGGTGCAGTCTCTATAACTATCGGTTCCTCTATAGGAACTATAACCTCAACCTATACATTTGTATCCGGAGGACTATTATCCTCAATATTAGTATCCTCTACATCAACATCCTTTATACTTTTTGTATTAGCTGGTGTCTCAACTTCTATCTATACATGTGTATCTACCGGGGGCTTGATTTCTACTATCTTAATTTTCTTCAAAATTGAGGGTGAAGTACCCATAATACCCTTTCCTTTTCCTTGAACCGGGATGTCTGCAATATCCTTCTTTGATTCCAGTGAAGTAAATAAACCTCTGTTCTCTTCAAAAAAATTAACCCATACATTTTGAGTCTCTTTTATTATCTCATTTACCCTTCCTAGCATCAGACTGGTTATTCTATGTTTTCTATCAAAGACTTTTCTATCCGGCACCTCAAGTGTCATATCCAATTCCTCTGGAGTAATAGATACACAAGCAAATAACAATTCTTGAATTTTTTATGTGTTTGTCTTCTTCCATAGCTGTCAGTCTTCTAGCATCTAACATATTATACATTTCTGTCAGTATTTGGTTTTCAATTTCTATTAAGGCTTTCTTATAAATACCCAAATATAATAATACTGCTTCCTCTACCTCTCTTTGTTCATCATCCTCTAAACAATCATAGTAAAACTGTACATTCTTTAACATGTCATCCTTAGTTATTTCATCTACTAATTTTGCACAACTTTTTGATGGAACATTACCAGATTGAATAGCCATATCAGTGTCATTCTTCTTCTTCCTTTTTGTAGTACTGGATGCAATTGAAGGTGTTTCTTTTGTTTCTTTCTTTTGTACCGGTATTTTGAATGTAACCTTCCTAACTGGTTTCTTTTTAGATTCTACCTTTGTTTCCTCTATTTTATTCCTTATAACCCTTTTGAAAGCCAATGGTGTGTCATCCTCAGATTCAAACTCTATTGTAATAGGCTCAATGTGTACTTCTGGATTCTTCCTCTTCTTGCCTTTCTCTGGGACAACATCAATTAATGCTTTGATGTCCTGTGAGGCCTTCTCAACAAATTTGCTAGGCTTTCCTTCTTGCTTCTCTCTCTTCTTCCAGTTGAACTGTTTTTCAACCTCTTGTGATTTTTATTTTGTAGTACCATAGGGCTTCTCTACCTCATCAATAGGTGCATCAATCAACATTTTTGCATAAGCATCAAGGATCCATGCATCCACTTTATAGCCTATTTCCTCAATCCAAATCTTTCGGGGCTTAATCACTTCCATAAGTGTTTCATCTTTCTTCACCATGAAGCATATGTCGGTTGAATATTTTTCTACAATATGCTTAGGAACCCTTTCCCTAGACTTCATAGATTTCTGGAACCCCTTAAAATATCCCCATACTTTATCATCTCTGTGACTGCCTAAAGTAGAAATTAACTATTTCAATTGTCTCCCTACCGGGATAACAAATGCCCATTACTTCTTCC
Organism: Cryptomeria japonica; assembly: GCF_030272615.1. Taxonomy (NCBI): domain Eukaryota; kingdom Viridiplantae; phylum Streptophyta; class Pinopsida; order Cupressales; family Cupressaceae; genus Cryptomeria; species Cryptomeria japonica. The sequence goes on along the minus strand of NC_081415.1, from coordinate 596,365,005 downwards.
CAAAACCGGGATTGTCTTTCATGAAAAATAACATTAAGCAGGCAGTTAATTTTCCATACCAGAAGGTTCCTTTCTTTTCACCTTTAATCTTTCCTAGGTTTATTAATAACTCATCTAACATCCAACTGCATAGATCCAATTTCACATTTTCTCTCATCATTTTGTATGCAGTGAAAAATGTAGAAACTAGAAACAGAATTCAGTCAGTTTGACCGAGTTACCTTATATCCGATGATCATGCTATCGAATTTGATGTCTATGTCGGTAACAATGCTTATTCTCATAGATCTCCTATCAGATGTCATGCTAGTGATTTTTTTGACATGATCATTCAAAACCTTTTTATCTAGATGTTGCCCAATCAGTGGTAAACCAGTGATAGCTCCGATGGCTTACTTGGTGATCTTGTAAGGTCTATCTAACTAGTTAAACTTCCCATGTACTCTTCTCAAAATGCACCTAATTATCTCATCTTTGAATTCCATGATGTCTAGAATGCCGACAAACCCTAAGTCTTCAATGTTCTTGTATGTCAGTTTGATCTTTCTAGATTCTCCCATCAGCTTGCTCATGTACTTGCCCTTTATTTCAGATGTTCCCAAGTCCTTAATGTGATGATGTATGTATGTCGTAACAACTTCAACATAGACAACTCCCTCTGGAACATGAGAAAATGATCCAATCGAATCTTCTAGGGTAGCCACATGTGGATACCGCTTGAAAAATTGGCCTAGGGTGTTCCTTGACCTCTTCTATAGTCAGATTTGCAACAAAGATAGGAATAGATGATGATCATGCTTCCATGTTTAAAGATAAATACATGTTGATCACTTCTGATGAAAACCATTAATAAATTCTTCCAGTCGCCGGTGAAATCGCTCAAGAAGAAATTTGATTGCTTTGAAATGCCTTTGATCGCTCTTAGTTGCTCTTAATCACTTTGAAATTGCTCTAAATGCAAGGTGATCAATAATAAGTGAATTCAACCTTTAAACCTCTGAGAAAAACCCTAATCTTCTATTCACATTAATGACTGCCGGTGAAAGATATCGGATCTCGAACAAAACATATCCATAGAAGATAAGCATCTCCAATGTCTGGAACATCTTCCAAAACCTCTTCCCAGGGCATATGCAACACCTTTATGAATTTTTCCTACCCCTGAGGCATCTGCCTCAATTACCGAATGAGCTACCTGCCAGTGTAGGAGCAACCTCCTCTGCCGGATAAGTAACCGGTTCATTTCCATCTGCTGATTGTTCTTCAGTCTTTCTAACCCATCTCTGAGTATGATCTTGTCGGATTTCACTAGCCTTCTCTTTCCCTTTCTCATTTGATCCTCCATTACCAACAGTGGATTTATGCTTCTACAAAATTTAGCAATATGTCCAACCTCATTACATACATAACATGTAACATTGTTCCTTTGAATTGCTTTGCTAAAACTAGTGAAATTGCTTGACCTGCGCTGATTAGCCATATGTCCAAAATTTCCACATGCATAGCATTTAACATTCATTCTACAATCTTTTGTCTTATGACCATACTTATTGCAATAAAAATATTTACCAGGAGCAGAGTCAGGGTTCTGATTTGCTCTGTTTCTACATTGCCTACCCATGTGACCAAATTTATTGCAAACAAAATATCTACCATTAAATTTATAAGCATTAAACTGCCTTACCCACTAATACATTTGGACTAGATTTCTGACTGAGGTTTTCGATGGAGAAGGTATTATGTGGCCAAATTTGATTTTTTTTTTTTAAATGCCCGCATTCATCGTAATTCCAATGAAAATTTCCCATTTGGTTTCGACGAAGAAGGCATTAGCAATGAGAATTTTCTTTTTTCCAAAAAAGTGCTCGAGTTCGTCATAATTCTGACAACAACGACCATTATCTTAAAAAAAGAAGAAGAGGGGAATTCATTTGTATTGTAAATTTCCTACGTAGGCATCCATGGCAACTTCAAACCCGGTTCGAAGGCATTTGTGGCATTGCTTGCAATCCCGCACAGGAGGTAGATTCAAATTGCCCTAGTTTTTAATTTCATGTTACAAAAAATATACATGTGGTGGTTAATTGCCCTAGTTTAATCTTGTAAAACCATAGAACTGTGATTGAGGAGTGAGCATTCAATTTTGTAGCAGCAATCCCTTCCTCCCGTATATGCGCGTGTTTATTGTTCACATGAGATCACATCTCTTTGTGGCATCGTATCAAACAATTCATGAGCCTTGTCCATTTTTCCACATTTTGCATTCATGTCAAGCAAGGCATTTGCAAGTACAACACGTAACAAAATTTCCTCTATCTGTTATGCTTTGATGGATGTCCATACCCTGTTCCAAAGCTCCCATTTTTACATAGGCAGGGAGGATGCTAGCAAAGGTTGTGGAATTTGTCTTTATGCCTTCCAATTTCATTTGCTTGAAAGTGTCTAAAGCCTTTTCGACAAATTCATTTTGTGCATATCCAGCAATCGTTGCAGTCCATGAGACAATATTTCTTTCAGGCATTCTATCAAACCATTCACATGCCTTGTCTATGCTTCCACATTTTGCATACATGTCTACCAAGATAGTTGCAACTACAACATCTGACAAAATTCCTCTATCCTTTATGCTTCGATGAATGTCCATACCCTGTTCCAAATCTCCCATTTTGGCACAGGCAAGGAGGATAGTAGCAATGGTCATGGAATTTGGCTTTACACCTGCTGATTGCATTTGCTTGAAAGTTTCTAAAGCCTTCTCAACAAATCCATTTTGTGCATATCCAACAATCATTGCAGTCCAGGAAACCACATTTCTTTGAGGCAATCCATCAAACAGTTCCCGTGCCTTGTCTATGCTTCCACATTTTTCTATGCTTCCACATTTTGCATACATGCTAACAGAGAAGTTGCAACTACATCTGACAAAATTCCTCTATCTTTTATGCCTTGATGGATGTCCATACCTTGTTCCAAAGCTCCCATTTTGGCAGAGGCTGGGAGTACGCTAGAAAACATAACTAAAGAAATGCAATGATCAGCTCCAAAGACATCAAACCACTACTAACAAAACTGAGAGTATAAAATATGATAGGGAATAGTGTGAGCTATCCTGAAATAAAATATTTTATTTTCAATTTCAACTAAAACATAATTACTTAGCCATTTAATGTTATTAATAAGTGTTTAATTTATGAAAGAGATAAATGGTTGGCCACAAGTACATGAGTTACTAAATGCACACAAATAAGTGAATTTGATATTCAAAACTATCTACAATGAATTCAATTCTTGTCCATTAGTCATTTATGTTTGCAATAAGCATCTTTCTTTGTTTTTCTTAATCTTTATTCATAGTTATGTGCATATTTCACATTCTATAATTAGGATATCAATTGCTATGGTTGAACACTGGCATGATGTTTGTGTTATGGTATAGATGCGTGGAAACATAATTATGGAATTGTTATATTATAGAGATCATAAATCTAGATATCGCATATTAGTTCTAGCTCTTCTTGAATTGAGTCTAAAGTTGACATACAGTCATAAAGCCATTATTAGCAGATCTATCTATTTCTAGTAAAGAAAATTGAGAAAGTCATTTTGATATTGAGAGTTTCTTATCTGTTTACCTATTGATCATTATTAAGCCATAATATTTAGGTCTATTTATCTTTCTTGCAAAACCTCTGCAAGTGTCCTAGATTGTCCCTACTATTCACTCTTCAATGAAATAGTGGAGTTCTAAAGATTTGTTGCACAAGATGGTGTTGAGCATATCAACAAGGCTAGCATGGAAGGCATGTTCAAGCTTCCACTTGTACAACTTACAACAAATGATTTGTTGATAGAAGAAATTCTTGAAATAGGGATACAATCGAAAGACAAGTAAGTAGATACAAACCTCCTCAGTTGAAAGTAAAATTTGTGTATAAAAAGAGTACATTGAATCCCAATCCATAAATAGAATAGAGATACTGATAAAGACTTAATTGGATGTAGCATGTCGCACCAAATTTGTTAGAGTATGCTAAGCTAGTACATAATGTTTCCTAAAGCCACATTAGTATTTTACCCAGATCATTATCTACCAAAACTAACTATTGTAATCCTTTTGAGGATTCATTTCATGGTGCTAGATCTTCATTTAGTTCCACTTCTTGTTGGAGAAAAGAACAGTTATTTCTTGAGGTAGATGAATATCCCATCAACAAAGGACAAGACCCTTTCTAGAATATAACAAATTCTGCTCCAACAAAAGATCATGGGGGTTTCACTAGAGATATTGAATAAGAGATAGACTTCTGCTGCTGCATTAAAAGCATTAGCATGTTCTTCATTTATTGATGTAAACTCTCTGTGATGCCACCACAACCAACAAAGGTGTAAAAAGTTGTTTGCAATGCATGGATTTTTAGGATTCTCCTTTGAGAAAACAGAATTAAAGTATAGAAGCAGGATCTGCCAGCTCCTGAGGGAATCTTGATGAAAAATAACTGTAAAATATTTGGACGAGATTATATGCAAAAACTCATGCTTCCTGATGGGTTTATGTACAAAAAGAAGCACAAATTAAGTGGTAAAGGGGCTTCTGGAAACAAGAGGGATAGAGAGGCAGTGGAAGTGAAAACTTCTAGTGTTGTGTCTGCTCCATCTCAGAATGGGAATGGGGAAGGTGTTGTAAGAGGAGTTGAGAAGGGTGTTGGAAGAAGTAGGGGTGTTTATATTCCCCCATTTAAGTTGGCTCAAATGATGAAAGACGTGGAAGACAAGAGTAGTGTGGAATACCAGTGCATGACATGGGATGCCCTTTGGAAGAGTATCAATGGGTTAGTAAACAATGTAAATGAATCTAACATCAAGAACATCATTCTAGAGTTGTTTGTAGAGAATCTCATCCATGGGAGGGGTCTATTTTGTAGGTCTTGTATGAAATCCCAAATGGCATCCCCTGGATTTACAGATGTTTTTGTTACGTTGATTGTTGTGGTAAATACAAAATTTCCTGAAGTTGGCAATCTGCTTTTACAAAGAATTATTTTGCATCTTAAGCGGGCATACAAATACAATGACACGCACATGTTGATAGCAGAAACCAAATTCATAGCTCATTTAGTGAATCAACAAGTTGCACATGAGATCATTGCCTTGGAACTTCTCACCCTTTTACTAGAGAACCACATAGATGACAGTGTAGAGGTTGCTGTTGGGTTTGTGAAAGAATGTGGTTCTTTGTTGCAAGACCTTTCACCCAAAGGTCTCTATGGGATTTTTGAAAGATTTAGAGGTATTCTCCATGAGGGGGAAATTGACAAATGAGTACAGTTTTTAATCGAAGGCCTTTTTGCATTTCGCAAAGCTAAGTTCGAGGGTCATCCAGCTATGCGTCTAGATTAGTTAACACATGAATTTTTCCTAGAAGATGAACTTGATCAAGAAGCTGGTTTGGATGTTTTCAAGACAAATCCTAATTTCTTAGAGCATGAGGCAACCTATGAAAAAATTAAGAAAGATATCCTTGGAGATGCTTCTTCAGATGAAGTAGAAGGGGAGAATGATTCAGGTGATGATTCAAATGATGATGATGATGATGATGATGATGAAGAGGAAGGTGAGGAAGCATTGAGAATATAGGATGAGACAGAGACAAACTTGGTCAATTTAAGACATACAATTTATTTGAAAATCATGCCAAGTGTTGATTTTGAGGAAGTTGGTCATAAGCTACTAAAGATCAAGCTTGAACCTAGTCAAAAGAGAACATACCTTCATTATTATGGTCTTCTTGGGCAAAGATTCTATATGATCAATAAAATTTATGAGGAATTTTTTTATAAGTGTTTTGTACAACAATATTCTATGATACACAAACTGGAAACAAATAAACTGCGTAATGTTGCAAAGTTTTTTGCCCACTTACTTGGTGCAGATTGTGATAATACTAGATCAATGAACCTTGTTATTTATTGAGTATTTCTTTTTTCCATGTTGTGTGATGTACCATAAGGAAACTAGAAATCTAAATTCAATAAGATGCTTTGTTCGATGATGATAATTTCTATTTTCTTGCCTGTGAAGAAAGACCATGTCAGACAATATCAACAAACAACAAAATAAGGAGACAATTGCTAGATTGTGGTCTAACTTGAAAAGAAAAGGTGATGGAAAATGTTATTGTTCATGCAAAATTTGTAAGGGGTTAAAGACTAGAAGACTTCTAATCAAAACAATGAAGAAACATTGTAGGCTGCATGGACACATTGAAGGTGGACATGATTATCATCCATTGGTAAGTTTCTCATTATATCGTTTTGATAATTTATATACATAATAAATCACATGATGATGAGATCATGATCACAGTTTATTTATTTTTATCAATTTTATATAGCTCAAGCACCCCATAGCACATGGTATGGATCAACACAACCCAGAGAATATGGTTTTCAAAGTGGATGAACATGGAGGTGTGAATATCGAAGCTAAAGATAATGATCCCATGGAAGATGACGATCATGAGCCAGAAAACACAATTGAAGATGATGGTACAAATACATTGATCCATGACTCATTTAGTACTCACAAAGTTGATCATGATGATGAAGATGACCTTGATGTTGTTCACGATGTCCCTCTACTCAAGAAGGCATCTGAGGCCCTTTACGAAGGCTCGTAGACAACTCTTCTCTCCATTGTATTGTTGTTGGTGAACTTGAAGGTTATGAATGGTTTATCCAATATAACAATGACACATATGTTAAGGTATGCCATATATGTCATAATAAACTGTGAATCATGTTGTACCATTAATATTCTTTATTATAACAAATTATATTTTTTCGTTGTAGATTGATAGGTGATTTTTTGTTACCACCATCAAATATTCTACCTCGCTCATATCGAGAATTATCTGTCATCATGAAAGATATTGGAATGGAGTATCAAGCAATAGATGCTTGTCCCAATGATCATATTATATATCACAAACAACATGAATTTTGAACTGAATGCCCAGAATGTCATATTAGTAGATATCAAACAGATCAAATAACAAAAAGGGTTCCTCGCAAGGTTCTTTGCTATATTCCCATTATTCCACGTATGCAACAATTATTCAAGTGCACTAGCTTGGCACAATTTATGGATTACCATGCACACAATAGAAGTCAAGATGACATTATTTGAATGCCTGCAGATGGTTCAGCATTTATGGACATAGAGGAAAAGTGGCCACACTTTAAAGAAGAACCTTGTAATCTTAGGCTTTCATTGGCAACGGACGTTGTCAATCCATTTAGAGAGATGAGATCTGTTTACTTAGTGTGGCCTATTTTTGTTATCAACAATAACATTCCTCCATGGATGTCAATAAAGAGGGAGCACATAATGTTGGCAATGATTGTTCCAGGTATTTTATCATTTAAATATAGTCATCTAAATTTATATATCAGAGCAACCAAGTTTGACATTGAACCTTAGGCTTTCCACCTATAAACAAAACTATATACATATGCAGGCGCACCATGGTTGAGATAATATGCAAGCGCACTATATACAAAACTATATTCGCAAGTAAATATTTTGTTCAAATCCACAATATGAAATACAGAGTTTTACTGGAAGAACGCAAGTAACCTTATCTCCTTTAGATAATATCACAAGCAACTACCTATAGAAAGATACAGTAATCCACAACATATACACAAAGGAAAGACGATTGATTATATTATGTATGTTTGCAAAATGGTACAATAGTAAGCTTGAGGCTATATTCTACTTCTTCTCTAATGATCCTTATTGTTACAAAATTTCCCTCATTTATATGAGGGTATACGTTGTCACCAAGCATCGTGGCTTTTTAGCACATAACTATTATTTAGCACTTTTGTTAATAAACTGGGAGATAAACAAGTTCAACATTCCTATGTGTTCAATGTACTTATCATCTTTATACATTAGAACATCATTGTTTAGTGTTCTCATGTCACTTTCTATCTGGAAATGATTGGATAGAATATGGTTAACACAAAGTGATAATTCTTTGTCCCGATCCAACTCTGCTACTGCTCGATTCTTCTCATCACTAAACTCTTGTTTCCACTATTCCAACGATACTAACTCACCATTACTGTAAAAAGAGGGCACCCTAGGGGTATTCCCATCGTCCAGTCTCTGAAGCTCTTTCCTTAATTGATTTTCCAATTCATCACGGGACTTCAAGTAAATCTCGGGTTCAATTTTCTCACCTGGATTAATCGGATTGTTGTCATTCATCATGTCTTCCAACTGAGAGCTAAGCCTTTCATGGTCTTTCAAAGATCTGACTGTTCCAGTGTATGTTTTCCAATAGATTTTTGCAACTTGCATCATACTTCTGAACCTATGTTCAATGATCTCCAGAATCAACTTATTCATCTTTTGATGTACCTTTTCTACTTGCTGAGATGTCTTTTCGGCCTTGTTCCTCCAATACATAGCATCTGTCAAGGCATCCATGGCATCTCTATCAACACCATATGTCATCCCTATTTGACTGGTACCTGTATCAATCTGAAGCAATCTTGCTTGTAGCCTCTATTTTTCTTCATCGATTTTCTCATATAGGCTTTTGTATGTAGAATTTTCTTGGACCAGAAACTCTATCTGATCTTGGTTCAGTTTAGCAATATCCAAATTTAGTTTGGCAATTGTTCTAGGGTCAGTCTTTCCAACCTACTGCACCATCAAATGTCCGAAAGCTTCTTCAGTATCAACCAATATAGGTTTTTTATCTTTGGGATAGATAGCCCACTGTAGAAGAGCCTTCTGATCTGGATCCTATCCTGATCCTCTAAAGAGTTTATCAATCTCTTTTGGCATCATTTGCCTACTTGGGTCTTGTTTCTTGAGGAATCCATCAAACAACAAGGTAGAGTTCATGTCCCATCCAGAGTATAATAGCACACCAGTTTCCTTAAGCAACTGTCTTCCCTTCTCAGGTGTCATTTCCTCATCACAAGATCCATCTCCTCTTGTAACTTTTGAAGTTGCTACTCTTCTTCACTATTTCTCATGTTATTCCTAATTTGAGATCCTTTATGTTGATAGAGGAATGTAGTGAACTCCTTGGAAGCAATGAAGTCACTATCAGCAATGAAATCCTCATGCTCTAGGAATCTAATGTCAGCCACTTCTCAGACATTTAGTTGTCCTATTGCCAAGTCTATCAGTGTATCCTCTTCATAACCAGGGGGGTAATCCTCTCGAGGAGTGAATGGAATGATGCCAAATGTGGAAGTAGGAGACATATGAGCCAAAGGCTCTATATTCCTAATAGTATCAATGTAATCCCTAAAAACATGAGGTGAAACTCCCTCAAGTATTTCCAATTCATGCTCCACAAGTTTTTTGGCCAACTCCAAGGGGTCTTCAATCTTTTGTAGCATGTTCTCATCCATTTTCCTTCTAAAAAGCTTCCATTTATAAGCCTCCATTGCTTTTTCAAACTTTATTTGCTTCATTCTGGCCTCTTCTCTGCCAATGTTCTTAATGAGGTCATCCGGTAGGTAAGATTTATGCTTTCCAGCCTTTAGCTTTTGTGATGACCGGGCTATCCTTATGTATCCTTCAGGATCGAAATTAGGCCTTGGATCCTGCATAGCCATGCCATAATAATCCAATTTTATCTGCAACAGGCCATAACTCTTTGAACTTTTCACAATAAAATCTGAAAATACTAACAACCCAGGTACAATTGATTGTTTCCCATGGCTTGTCAGATGTTTTGTACTCACTATTGACATTTGCCTCACAATTTCTAGACAAGCCACTCTATTAGGGACTGTAAGTGGTAGTAAGTATGGTCTCCCTTCGAACTCATATACCCTGACTTGTGTGCAGTCTAAAAAACAATACCAATCTCCCCAATTGTGTTCAATTGAGGGATCTTCAGCGAAATATTTTGGTCTCTGGAATCTTTGAACCTCTGGTGCAAGGGCATGATCACACGGGCATCCCAATAGTCTATATAATGGCTTCACAAAGAAATCCTCAAAATACCAATATTGATTATTCACATACCTCTGGTCCCATGAAGAAACCCATAGTTGCACTGGTTTTCTCATCCTAGCATTGTCATATGTCCTGACACATAACTCTTCTGGCCATAACCCTTCATCTTGGCCCACATATAATAGCATATGCATAAGTAAGGAATAATGCTTGAAATGAGCATTGATGACATCCCCCTTTAACTTTTCTAACCCATGATTCAAAACCTCAACCAAATAAGCAGAAAAATCAAAGAAGCAGGGGTCCTTAGACTGCAAATCGACACAAATGACCATGGCTGCAATATCCATCAAAGGATGGGCTTTTATCCCTAGCACTTGGGCAACATAGTAATAGGTATACTTGAAATATGGATGGAAAGAGCTGACATCATAGGGAGCTTTGTCATCTTGCCCTAGTGGCACTAAGGGCCCTGCATTCCTAGGTCTATGTATAGGGAGTCTCCATGTTTTGTAAATGTGCTCTAGGTTAAAATATTCACTTGTTAACTTCTTGAGGTCAATCAATTCTTCAAATCCCCAATCCAACTCAAACACGGTGTCAATAACCTCCTTTCTGATTGCAAGAATTGGCTCACCCATGTAGTTATATATGGTCCTAGTTTTAGGGTCATAATTGTTTGCCAATGCCTTCATGAGCTCCACATTCACGAATACATTAGCCACAACTAACCTTCCTAAGTTCAATCACCATAAATTATTGATAGGTTGAGGGGAAACTCTTCTATTGTACCCATATATGAATAATTCATACCCTCTCAATTCTATCCATATGTCTCCAAGATCCTCAAACCGGTCCTCCAGGCCTTCCTCATCAACTCTAATCTTCTTGGACCTCAAACTTGATGATGGGCACTGGTCAATCAGGTCCTGGGCCAAAGAATGCCCTTCCCTTTTCTATCTTTTAGGTTTTTCTTCTACAACGATAGGTTCTTTTCCCTTTCCGGTCTTATTAGTTTTAGATGATGATTCCATTTGAATTTTAAAAAAGAGGTCTGTGTGCAAACAACTTACTTGGAATTACTGAGCTTTATCTATGAATTCGTCCAATTCCTAATTTCAGTTCATCGCCTATGAATTCCTTAATACTGTGTCCGTTGATGTTGATCCACTACTTATGGCATATTTAATCAGTTAGTAATGGCCGTTTTGGACAACGGTCACTCGGGCAAATGTTCGAATTTAATGGCGATGTGACCTTTCATGGGATTTGTTTATGATTTTTGCAGAAATCAATAATCATTTTGATGAGGATATGTCTTTTGATCATTTGTTTCTTTAGTCCATCGATCTCTTTGTTTCAATCAACAATACTTTTGTTTCGAATATTACTTCGATCAAGTATTTTTTCTCTTCATTGATATACTATATTCGGTCAGTATGGCTGTCTCCTCATCGAAACATATCTGATATCCATTGGGTCTTGTGTCAAAGAAACCTTGGGGTTTGGTGTCCTCCTTTATTTTTCCATCGAAATACTTCTTTCATCAATATCACTATGCCCCATCGATGAATGAGTCTATTATCTCACCGATAAAGTTACATCGGCAAAACCACACATATCGAGAACATGCCTTTTAACCTCCTCGAAACCTATATCCTCATCGATATCTTTTATCAATGTTGCTTCCTTTTGTTTGATCGATATTATTCTTTCGATGAAAACGCTCCTTTTGGTGGGTCCTTTTTATGTTGCACCGATAGTATTATTTCCTCAAGAAATTTTCCCATTTATGAAGACCCTCTCTACTTTCTTCGATATCTTTTGTCGATGAAGTTATTATCTTCGGTGAGTCCTTTCTGGAATTCATCGGTGTTTCCTTCCTTCGATGGCTCTTTCATATTGATGAGACATCACTGGGTCTCATCGATCCAAATTCAAAACGTATCAATGAGACGCAGCGATGTCTCATCGATATAAAAGAGCCATCGAAGGAAGGAAATGCCAATATCGATAATAATTATTTCTTTTTGATAAAAATAATCATCGTCAAAATTACAACGAATACCAAGCTTTCGACCGATGATGTAATCGGTAGACATACAATGTCGACAGAGTCCATTAGATTGTTGTATTTCGGATGGGCATGGCATCATTGACCAATCCAATGCCAAGTTTTTGATGGTTGATTTTGTCAGCACTCCGATGAAATTTCATCTTAAATTCGACAAACGGCTATTGAAAATCAGCTCCAAATGTACTAGTGACTAGTGCCTTATGGTTTTGATCTTCATTAGTAGTACTGGAACTCTGTCCTTGCTCAAATCCAAATCCAATGGACCAATCTCCCTTTGTCTCTTCAATAACTCATCTAGCTGTGCTGAACTAATATTGAATTTTTCTTTATAGTCACTTGCAGTAGTTATATCTTCTCTCAAAATTATCATTTGTCTCTCAAGCTCTTGTTCATTACTCTGGGATTGTACTAAATCAGTTCTCAACATATCATTCTCATGAACCAACCTACCATATTCTTCAAATTTGTTCTTTAGGGATACAACAAGATTTTCTTCCTTTTTCTTCCGGTCTTCAATCTCCTTAGACATTCTCATAGTTATAGCTTGCAATTCATTTATCATAACCATGTTCTCCTGACTCAATTTTTGACATTGTTCCTTAAGTGCATTTTTCTCTTCATCATCCCGACTTTGCAAAAGTTCCTTCCTCCTAGCTTGAATAGATGATAGTCTCTCTTGTAGAACAAGAATGAATTCCTTAGCAAAATTCAATTCATCTTGTAGCTTTAAGTTCTTCAACCTATCAACATCATAATCTTCAAGTTCCATCTCAAGTTGTTTCTCCAAACTCATGTCCATTGATTCCGGATTCAGGATCCTCCTCAAGTTGCTAAAATTCCTCCAAGGCACAAGGCTCTGATACCAATTGTTGGAATCCAATAACACTGAGAGGGGGGGGGGGGGGGTGAATCGGTGTTATACCAGAATGATCAATTTTAGCCTTATTAAAACATGCATACACCAATCGGTACATACATAATTGAAAGAAGTAAAGCAACCAATAAGCTAATCACATAAATGAGAATCGTAACACATAGAATTATGCATGGAAAACCTCAAAGAGGAAAAACCACGGTGGGATTTGTGACCCACAATATCAATCCACTAGCCATATGAAGAGATATTAGAAAATATAAGGGGCCTGCACTTGCAGGAAGACTTACAGCCTAGAGCACATTGCTCAATTACAAATGGAGCCTCACTGACTACACATAAATCCAGACTACAATCTGGAGAAGTGTTGAACTTCTAAGATAGCATCTTCTATGCCAGAATACAGTTATGGTTTAAGTTCTGTCTATTCTGGTCTAAAACCCTAAACCATTTACCGGAATAACCCTTACATAAATATCCTCACATACATAATCTCTCTGATATATTTCATATTATATTACATCCACATATCCATCACCATATCTATCCTCTATCATATCAAAATGATCTAATCCAACTGACCTATATACCCTATACAACTTATCATGCCTTATTTCGGCTTACAAGGATAATTACAATATCAAATTACATGTCAGCTAGATAACATAAATACATGAATATCAAAAACAATTGCCGATGCCAAATCCAAGAGATGTCGGCCTCCAATACTGATAACCTTATTCCTAACCATGTTGGCCTACATTATCGGTAACCAAAGAAATCCTTTTGTCCTGTTGGTGTCGGTGTCGGTGTAGTGTCTGTGAAGTGCCTGCTGGTACACAACTGAACAAAAACATGAAGCCAACATAGAATACCATGTTGCCATCAATGACAACATAGTGAAACCAACCAATTGAGTGTCAATTGCCAAAAATATATATATGTATGTATATATGTACATATATACATACATATACATACATACATACATATATATATGTATACACCTAAAATTGGCTATGAGCAATTAAATAAATATTTTATATTTATTTAATAATTATTCATCTATTAAATAGTTAATTTGAAAAGATTAATTCATTTAATTCATTTCGTGTGTTTCTATTAATTAATATTTTATTAATTAATTCATTATCCTCTTCTTCTAATTAATTAAATATCTAATATTTAATTATCTCCTCCAAACAATTAAATATCCAATATTTAATATTATTCTCCTATCCTATAGTCTCAAATATTAAATGATTTCCTAAATTATTTAATCCCTTTATCCAACTCACCCTCCATCTGCACTTCATCTTCCCTTTGCCAACTCATCAAACATGTGGCTAAGGAAATTAATATATCTTAAATATTAATTTATCATTTATCTCCAACTTCCAAACTTAATGAAAATTGTGTACGTACACACATCATAACCATTTCCTATATTCTCTCCAACATCCTCTACATCTTGGGAAGGACTTGAGTCCACTTGTCCTACCATGCCTAAATTTCCTCTAACCATCCCTAGATTCTCTCAGTTAGCAACCCAGTCAAGGTGAGATGAGTGACACTTGTCTTCTCCTTCCCCCTTTCTTTCAACCTTCACCTTTGCTCACAACCATTCAAATCTACAGATCTGATCAAGACCGTTGATTTGAGCCACATCATCTTATCCTCTCAAAGTCTATAAAATCAAGAGTTTCAGTTGAAAGAGAGTTAGACTTCAAGAGACTTCAAGTGCATTTTGCAAGTTAATCATATGCATCCATGAGTTTTTGAAGCAAATAGCAATAGCAATTATCATATAGCATTTTAGCATAATCATGTAGCTTTGCATATCTTACTATCACTTAACTACAAGTTATCAGTCCATTCTTCATATGCCATCTTGGAAGCCAATAGTGCATTGTCTGAGAGCACACCATCTGCAACCAGAAACAATGGAGTTAGGATGTAATGAGACATAAATCATGAAGATAAAATAATGTTTTATTTTAATATGTATTTCATGTAGTTTCATTGGTGGATTTTGGATTTCCTGTACGCATTTCCATTGTATTTTGTGAAACTAACTTATTACAGGTAACATTCTGAGGATGAAATTCAAGCTCACACATTTTGGTGCCCACCATGGGGCCGGACCTCACATATACCTTTAAAAATCTCGCAAAAAAAAAATTAATGTATTTGTAATACAGATTCACGCATGTGTGAATTTTAACAGCGCTTTTGTTTGATAGGTTAGCGCATTTGCATCATAGGTTAGCGCATATGTCTTTTAGGTTAGCGCTTTTGTCTATAAATCAACACTTTTGCATCATAGGTTAGCGCATATGTCATGTAGGTTAGCGCTTTTGTCTATAAATCAGCGCTTTTGCATCATAGGTTAGCGCATATGTTATGTAGGTTAGTACTTTTGTCTAAAAATTAGTGCTTTTGCATCTTAGGTTAGCGCTTTTATGACGCAGTTTAGTGCTTTTGTAACAAGGATTAGCGCATTTGACAGATAATCTAGCGCAATGAAAAATTTGTAACTGTGATTTGAAATTAGGCTTGTGGAAGCCCACCTAAGGTTTTGGATTTTCACTAACTTCTTTTTATTGCAGGTTTCTAACAATTTCTTGTAGATCTGGAGGGGTTAAGTTAGGATTTAGTGATTTCTTTTCTAGCTTTTTCAAAGTTGGTTAAAAAGAACTCATATTTCCTTTTGGGTAAAAAGAACTTCATTTTTCAATTTGGTGTTCTAAAAAGTACCTCACTTGTTTTTGGGCTCTAAAAATAATCACATTCGCAAGGTAAAAAGAACAACAAATCAAACATTTACTTTCTTGCAAAGTTAGGACATTCACACTTCAAATTTTGGTCTCTAAAAAGAACAACAATCTTTTATTTTCTTGTAAAGGTAAAAAGCACAATCAATCTTATATTTTGCAAGTTAAAACGAACAATCAACTTGTCCTTTTTTACAATGCAAGTTACTTTTTTGCAATGATTTTCATTTTGTTGACCAGGATTTCCAATTCCTAGTTTAGAAAATCATTTTCTATGTGTGGCTAAAATAAACACCATGCTTGTTGGAACATCTCCAAATAGGACTTAGCCAACAAATTGCTTTGAAAAGGTTAAAAAGAATGCTTGTATTCTGTGTCTTGAAAGTGGTAGGTATATACTCTCCCCTTAATTGGGTGATCAAAAAGCCAAACCCACTCTTTGTTATGCTTTCTTTACTTTCAAGAAAGTAATCCTTTAGAGGGCCTGCCTTCCCGAGCTTCCTTAAAGGGGCTAGGGAGAGGGGAATGACCTAAAGTGGAAACAGGCTAATACCGAGTCCTTCCGATCCATTATAAATAAATCGTGTTTGTGAAAAAAGTTCAAACAACATGTGCTGATAACTTCATACCGACACTATGTTTCCCCATAAACCCTATGGAGAATAACCTCTATAGGCTGGGAACCTTCTGTATTTATAGAGCTGAAAGTGCCGAATGTATGGCCACATGACTGGAAGCCTTTACTAAAAACTATTTGTACTAGTTGCCAGAAACCTTCTAGTTGTTGGCACAGGAGGTCAGACCTCTGAAGCGGCTCACACACATATGGTTCGTAGTAGAGATATAAAGTTTTCCATGAGGAGATTTCATGGAAATTGGTGCTTGGCTGCTCCAAAGAAGTGAGTGCCGAGGGTGGAGCCAGTGGGATCAAGCATCTAAATATCTGCTTTGAATAGCGTAGCCTCGGGGGAAACTCCATGTGAGATTCAACAACTATTGTCTCAGCCTGCCATAGGGATTTGTACTTGTTTATGCTTTTTATTTATTAAAAATTGTGCCTTCTATGTCTGTAACATGTTCCAAATGGTCAAAAATTGAAGAAAATTATCATCTACAAAAGATCAAAATCAACAAATTTCTGAAAAAGTGTGATAAAAAAGGATAAAACAAAAAGCATTCCAACACTTGAAACACCAACTCAAAATCAAAGTATCAAAACATCAAAATATCAAAATAATTCTTGAGGTAGGTTTTGTCTCTAAACCATCACATATTTTCAAACTAGCTCAAACAACTAGGTTACTAATCCTATAGGTTATTCCCAAAAAGGTTCTATAAACATCAACATTCAACAAGCTATTGCTTCAAACATCTTAAGTGCAAAAATCAACATCCTTGTCAAGTCTCTCATCAGGATAATCGAATCCTCTATCACGAAGCTTGATCAATCTATACTAAGTTCCTAATCTTGGATATATCTTTCCTATTTTGAACTTAGGTTACATAAAAACCAAAATTGCACCAACATTGGAATCAAACTTGTAAACTATCAAATGCTTATATGACTTTTAAGTATCACCTTAAGAAAAGAAAACCCAGTTACAAAGCTACTCATAAGAGAATAAGATTCTTGTATATCAATCGCAAGATCTTGCTGAAACATAGGACATTCCTACACCATTTTTGTCACTACTTACGTGGCTGCGGTACATAATTTGACGGTGAAACTCTACAAAGATATGCTTTTCAATAAAGAGACACTTTATCCCAACAAACAAACAATAGTGGTAAGATAAATAAAGCATATCTTCCTAAACCAATAATCACCTATTGACCTTGTCCTTGGGAACTTTGAAATAAACACATGCCAGTTTGGACTAGAGCCCAACACGAACAACTTAGAAAACAACAACAAATGGAGGAAGAAGATACCACTTTTGGATTTACCGCTATTGATGAAGAATCTATCAATAACACCATTAGAGACCTTGAACAAGATTTCAAACTTGATAGGCTAATGGAAAAATTGTTGGCAAAACAAAAAGAGAAATATCTCTTGATGTTGGCAAAATCTAGAGCTAAACTACCATAAGACTTTAACATAGAAAGATTAAAACAAGATGCAGAAACAAGTAACACCCAAAACATGGATGAGCAAAATAATGAAGATATGAACAAAGAAAGTAATGGAGAAACAAGGAAAGAAAGGGATGACAAAAGAAAATAACATAATGATAAAAGAAATAATGTGGATAATCCATTTTCAAACCTTACTCAACAAATACAAACTCTACAACAACAGATACAAGACATGCAAAATGGGACAAGTTCCAAGAAGTATTCATTAGAAGACATATGCCCATATCCCTTTGATAAAAAGCTAAATATGATACCATTTCCGCAACATTGCGAGATTCCTAAATATGACAAATACGATGGAAGATCTGATCCTCAAGATCACATTAGGGAGTTTTGTACCATGAGCATGGAATTTTCTCACAATGAAACTTACCTTATGCATCTTTTTCCCAGGAGTTTAAATGGACAATCAATGGAGTGGTTTTCAAGATTGCCATCCGGAATCAAATCCTTTCAAGAACTTGTAAATAGATTTATTTCACAATATTCTTACAATATAAGGAATGAAATAACAATGCTAGATATTTGCAATGTTAAACAAAAGAATGGTGAATCCTTTATGATCTTTTTACAATGATGGAAACATATGTTTAATAGGTATCCCCGGGATGTACCTAATGAAGAAAAAATGGACATATTCATTGATAATCTTATCAGTAAAATGAGTTATCGACTAAGGGTGCAATGTCCTCCCTCTTTTGCCAAAATGATAAAAAATGGTCTGAAAATAGAGAACGCAATGGTAAAGAAAGGAGAACTAAAACTTTACAATAATTCATACAACAACAACAACAAAAACAACAACAATGATAAACCCAAGTTCTAGTCAAAGAATAGGAATGTCAACAATGAAGGAAATGATGATAACAATACTACAAAACAACAACAACCAATTTTCAATCTATCAAGTCAAATCCCAAGCAACAACAATCTAGAAAATAATAAAGCCAAGTCCTTTTTCTCTAATCCTCGGAGAAAATTCACAAATATTGGAGAATCTTTAGAATCAGCTCTAAAAATTTGCTTGCTAACAAATTGATTGTTTTACTAGAAGCAAGAATTTATGAACCACCAATCAAGCCAAATTGGTGGAATGACAATCATTTTTGCAATTACCATCAGAATAAAGGACACCTAACAAATGATTGTCAAAGATTGAAACACATTATCCAAGATCTAATTGATAATGGAACCATGATGGTGGATAGCCATAAGATGAACGAATCACACTTGGCTTTTAAAACTCCACTTCCAAACTATGGTAAAGGTGAATCATCCCAATTGGAAAATGACAAAGGAAAAACCAAAGTAAATTACACTTATACATACGATGATGTAGTAAATGTGATCATTGTTAAAGAAAATCAATCTTCAGAACTAATCAATGTTATCACAAGAAGTAAAGCAGAGGTTACCTTTCCAGGTATAGTGAAAGACTCAACATCCACATCACAACAATACAATTTAGTAGAGCAATTACAACGAATACCCGCTCAAATATCAATTCTAGAACTTCTCAAGATTTCACCTATGCATAAGGAAATTTTGGAGAAAGCTTTAGTGGAAACAACAGTTTCAAAAGATTTGGATATAGATCAATTCCAAAACATGGTAGGACATCTTATAGCCCCTCATTGCTTATCATTTTCTGAAAATGATGATGCATCCTTACAACATCCTCACAATGCTCCTTTATATATTGAAGTACCCATTAATAAAACTCATGTCAAACATGTACTCATAGATGGAGGAGTGGGCTTAAATATTTGTGCATTAAGTTTGATAAAAGCTTTGGGATATTCAAAGAATGCAATGGACCCAAAAAAGAAAATAACCATCAAGGCTTACAATGAAGCAGAACGTTCTTCTAAAGGAACTGTTGTGCTACCAATAAAGATAGGACCCATGGAAAAGGATACATTGTGTCAAGTTTTAGACTTGAATCACTCCTACAACATTCTTCTGGGAAGACCCTAGATTCACAAGATACAAGTAGTTCCTTCTACATATCATCAATGTGTGAAATTTCCTCATGAAGGGCAATAGATCACTATAATTGCAGATTCTAGTCAATATTGCAATAATTTGAAGCCAACACAAGATACAAGAGTTACACATAATAGAGAATTAGTATATCCTACTAAAGAAGTTCAAGCAAAGTTATGAGAAAATTTTGAAGAAAAGCTCAAGTTAAATGATGAAGGAATGGGAAAGTATTCTTTGAATAATTTTCCACTTTCCCTAAGTCATATGGAAAAGCTACAGATATTCAATCACAGACATCAAGAAAATCAAAACATATGTTTAAAGGAACAATTGTTAGTGCTGGAACCCTTGAAGAGGAAAATGAAGACAAAGACATTCTTGCTTGGTTATACAAAGATGAAGATAAAACTATAGCAATAGCAACAAGAGTCAATATTCCCATAAAACAATATGGTAAAGGATACGAAATCATGCAAAAGATGGGATATGAAGGAAAAGGACCAATTGGAAAGCAACATCAAGGTATTTCAGGACCTATTTATCTGCACTCACAATCCACAGAAAATAAATCTAGTTTGGGATACCTAAAGTCTAATCAAAAGCAACACAATACTCAACAACAAAAATGGAGAAAGAAATCAGTCTCTAAAGGAGACAATTGGCAAGAAAAGCTACATCAAGCGGCCGAAACAGTAACCAATAAACAAAAGAAGCAAGAAGAACGTGAAAAGAAAGAAGAGGAGACTACCATCAAAGAGGAAGAAAAATATTCTCAGCAAGTCCTAGAAATACAAACAAAGTCAAAATCTGAACAAGATATTCCAGAGGTAGTAGAAATAGAGATGACAGAAATCAGAGAACTTTTTGCACCATACGACATTCCAGTATGGTATAGTGGAGTAATCTTAGATCATGATTCAGAAACAGATTCCAATGAGTATGAATGGGGACCAGATGCCTTATCTACTACATCAAGTAAAGAACACAATTAAGATCAAGTAGCTATTACAAAAGAGGACTTGTCTATTACAAAACAAAAGATAAAATTAGAAAGAAGACAAGAAAAACTCAGATTTCAGAGAAAAGAGGCGTATGCAAAAAGAAAAGAGAATGACAAAAATAGTGACACAATGCCACAAGAAGTGCAAAAAAGGATCAGATATACAAGAACCATAGAAGAAATAAGAGATAGTCAAGTTGGATTAACTATTAGTCTAGAAGAAGCTGAGTTTGAAAGGAGACAAAATCTATTAAAAGAATCCTCTTTATCATGTACACAATTCTGTCAACTCCAAACTACAAATGAAGTCAATCAAGAAGAAAATTGTAGTACCAAAGATGTGTGTGTTGATATAATCCATTCATTTAAGGGA
Organism: Cryptomeria japonica; assembly: GCF_030272615.1. NCBI lineage: Eukaryota > Viridiplantae > Streptophyta > Pinopsida > Cupressales > Cupressaceae > Cryptomeria > Cryptomeria japonica. Next base: position 596,343,792 of record NC_081415.1, on the reverse strand, counting down.
CAAACATCAATTGAAGAACCACTTGAGTGTGAACTACAAGATGCTAATATTAATCTTGTTAAGACTAATTCGGAAAATCTTGAGAAAGACAATTCTCAAAAACATTCAATCTATGACAATACCTATTCTATTCTAAATTATGATCATTATGTCATGAACATTGAAACACCTAATGATGATAGTGATTATGATTTACCCCTTCTTCATCCTGAACTAATTGATTGGGATAATTTAGATAACCCGAACTAAATGTCTTTTCCAATGATCATGACTTAGCTGTGTACCTTAATGCTATTGAACCCATCCCACGTAAGATATCTTCCACTATAGAATCAAGTGATGTTTCTCATAGTCAGGAAAATGCCAAATTTTTTAGTCGCAAAAGTAAAATCAAACAATTAAAGAGACCTATTGTTGAAAACCATTTTATGGCAACATTAGATCAATCAAAAGAGAAAATAAAAGGTGTATCTAATGGTGACAACCTCCTTGAGGTGCCAGAAGATGGAAAGTTTGACATTTTTCCTACATATTTTCAAGAGAGATCTGCTATCTTGATAGAACCAACAGAAGTAGTAAACATTGATAGATCAAAGGATCCTAAAATACTTCATTTTGCTGCCTTATTATCAGAAAGAGAGAGGAAATAATACATGGAATTCTTTAAGCAAAGACAAATAAATTTTGCTTGGTCTTATGTAGATATGCCAGGACTTAACCCAGATCTTATCATGCATCATCTTAATGTGGATTTGAAAGAAAAACCTGTTAAACAAAAGCTAAGAAAGATGCACCCACATATTGCTATCCTTGTGAAAACTAAGCTCAAGAAACTATTGGAAGTGGGTTTCATAAGACCAGTGGCTTATCCAGAATGGGTTTCAAGTATTGTACCAGTATCAAAACTAGATAAGAGCATAAGAGTTTGTAGAGATTTCAGAGATCTGAATAAAGCATGTCCAAAAGATGATTTCCCACTACCAAACATGGATATCATAGTGGACTTATCGATAGGACATGAGAAGTTTTCATTAATGGATGGCTTCTCAGGATATAATCAAATAAGAATCGCACCTAAAGATCAAGAGAAGATAGCTTTCACCTGTACATGGAGAATGTACTGCTGGAATGTTATGTCATTTGGGCTTAAGAATGCAAGAGTGACTTATCAAAGGGCTATGACGACAATTTTCCATGACATGATGCATACATTCATGGAAGATTATGTCGATGATATACTTGCAAAATCTCACACAAGAAAAGAACATTTGAACACTTTAAGCAAGATTTTTGACAAGTTGGAAAGATATCAATTGAGATTAAATCCAAAGAAATGTGCATTCGGGGTAACCTCTGGAAAGCTCCTTGGGTACATTATATCATCTCATGGCATTGAAGTCAATCCTAGAAAAGTTAAAGCTATCATGAAGATGGAATCACCTAAGAACATAAGTGAATTGCGATCTTTACAAGGAAGGTTGCAATCAATCATGAGATTTATGTCCCAATTGGCCGATAGATGTCTTCCCTTTACCCATCTTCTACATAAAATTGTTCCATTCAAATGGGATCTAACATGTGAAGAAGCTTTCTTGCAAATAAAAGAATATCTTATGAGTCCCCCAGTACTGATATCACCAACCAAAGGGAAACCCTTGTTACTCCATGTCTCAACAACAAGTGTATCATTAGGTGCTCTCCTAGCTCAACATGATGATGAAGGAAAGGAAAGAGCAGTTTATTATATCAGTAGAACACTTGTTGGATATGAATTAAATTATTCATCAATTGAAAATATATGTCTAGCAGTTGTCTTTGCAACTCAGAAGCTATGACATTATATGTTGATTCATTCTGTAAAACTAATAGCAAAGATAGATCCTCTCAAATATTTGTTGAGCAAGTCAATATTAACGGGGAGACTAGCCAAATGGGTTATGATACTGAGTGAATTTGACATAGAATATGTTGACTGAAAATCCATCAAGGGATAAGTCATTGCTGATCAATTGGTTGATGCACCTTTACAAAATAACATGCCTTTGCAAATCGAATTTCTTGATGCAAATATCTTGACAGTAAGTCCAAACTTTTGGGAATTATACTTTGATGGTTCTTATACTCAATATGGATCAGGTGCAGGAATCTTTTTTATCACACCTCAAGGACATACAATTCTGAAATCATATAGACTGCGATTTCCATGCACCAATAATACTGCAGAGTATGAAGCATTGGCTATAGGGCTTAACATGGCCATTGAATGGAATGTCAAAGAACTACATGTCTATGGTGATTCACAATTTGTCATTTATCAAATAAATGATGAATATCAAACAAAGGATGATAAGCTTATGCCATACAAATAGCTAGTGGAGGAAATTAAAGGACATTTTAAAGAAATCACATTCACCCAGATTCCCAGAAATGAGAATAAAGTAGTAGATGCAATAGCTACAAAAGCATCTCTCTTGCAAAATAAAGAGACTCAACAACATTATGAGTTTCTTGTGGAAGATATCTTAACCCCTACCATTCAATCCCAGCATACTTATCGAATTTACCATATATCAGGAACCAGTCAATCCTTTTATGGTCAAACTTACCAATATTTGAAAGATCATATCCTTCCTTTGGAATTATCTCATAATCAATGAAGAAACTTTATCCGTCAGTCCTCTTGCTATACCATTATTTTTGATATCCTATATAGGCATGGTCTAGATGGTACATTGTTGAGATGTCTTGAAAAAGATGAATCTGAGAGAGTTCTTAATGACATTCATGTGGGTATTTGTGGTACACACTCAAGTGGTTTAACATTGGCTAAGAAACTTATTCATATGGGTTACTTTTGGCATACTATGGAAAGAGATTCATTCACCTATGCTAGAAAGTGTAAACAATGTCAAATTAATGGAAATCTAATTCATGCACCAGCACAAGAGTTAAATTCTATGACAAGATCATTGCCATTTTCACAGTGGGGCCTGGATTTGGTAGGAAAGATCAATCCCTCATCTTCTAATGGACATAAGTTAATTTTGGTTGCTACTGAATATTTTACTAAGTAGATTGAAGCAATGCCCTTAACAACAGTGACAGGAAAACAAATATCATCGTTTATTTTAAATTATATAATTTGTCGCTATGGAGTTCCTATGACCATTATCATTGATAATGGAAGACCATTCAAAAATCAATATGTAAAAGAGCTATGTGACAAATTTCATATCCAACATAGGTTCTCTACTCCATATTATCCACAAGGTAATGGTCAGGCTGAGGCATCAAACAAAACTATTTTAAAAATCTTGAAGAAAACAGTCAATGAAGCTGGAAAAGACTGGCACATTCAGCTAAATCCTGCTCTTTGGGCATATCAAACTAGTGTCCGCAGTCCAACAAGGGAAACTCCATATTTTTTGGTCTATGGATCATAAGCTATATTACCTATAGAAGTAGAGATACCTTCTCTACGAGTATCCTTGCATGGTCTTATACCAAAAGAAGAACAAAGAGTCTCTCAACTCCAGGAACTACAACTGATTCAGGAGCATCGCCAAAATGCAACAAATCATTTAAAAGTATATCAACAAAGAATGGCAAGAAGCTATAACCACAGAGTAAAGCTGCGCATTTTCCAGATTGGAGACATAGCTCTAAGGGAAAATCCAAGAAATCAGCAAGATCGGGAAAAGAAGGGCAAATTTGAACCAAATTGGCTAGGACCTTTTGTCATAGTAGCAACATATGGATCATGAGCATACAAATTATCTACCCCAGAAGGTGATTGGTTGGATGAACCTATCAATTCTATCTATCTCAAGAAATTTTATGCTTGAGATATAAAGTCCTGAAAAAATCAATAAAAAGCATATAAAGTCTTGAAAAAAATCAATAAAAAGCATATAAAGTCTTGAAAAAAAAAAATCAATAAAAAGCATATAAAATACAACAAAAATGCAATAAATTTAGATGGTGAAAACCTGGTAAATAGGCATTATCTAAAAAAGTGAGTTCCTCCATCTATGAGATCACTTTGTGCACCTATCCACTCCATCCTCTCGCACTTATCGCTTCCATCTATCTTAGCTTATCCATTCCATCTTTCACATCCATTGCTCTAAACCATTAGCAAGAAATATGTAGCTTACCGATAGTTATAACCTTTTGACATACTTGTCATAGTCACTGTCTTAGATTTTATCAGCATCTATCAATCTACATTTCTATTCCACCATGGTTTGGATCTTGATCAATTCATATATTCATAATAATTTTTGTTTCCACTGGGGGCAAAATTCCAAATTCCTTTTTCTAAGGTGATCTTTTGAATCTTTAAAAAATCCCAAAACATTCAAAAAAATTAAAAAATCCAAAAACATCTAGGGTTTTGAAACGGATAACAAGCAACAAAGCAATGAAAATCAAGGCATCTCATCAACAACTGAATCATGAAACTCAAAAACCAAAGAATCAATCAGCAAGATATAAAGGATTATCAAAGATCATTCATCAAGATGATTATATCAGTTAATGACCATAAGAACATGTGAATGACATACAAGATTTAGTGTTTATATCTTGATTTTATTGCTAATCATGTACTCTATGCAACTCAAGGATGTCCATGACTAGAGGGGCTATGATGGGGCATGATTATTTTCTTTGATTGTTGTCTGTGGTTTATCTCTTACTATGGTATGAACTTGTCTTAGGATATGATCGGAAAAAGATCAAGGAGGATGTTCCAAGTCATGCATGAAAAGAGATAATCATTGTCTATTCTGCAAGCAATACTCGGGTCAACTTGATCCATTATATCAAGTTGCTTGTATTAACTTGCTATATCAAAATCCATATAAGCAATACTCAAGTCATCTTGAATCATTATATCAAGTTGCTTGTATTTTCTTATAATATTTTAAAGCTCAATGATGAAATCAAGCATTGTTACCCGATAGCATATGAAGAATGGCAGTACAATTTTTAGTTAGATCATTTCATTAGCCCATTATTCGTTTGCATTATAAGCATATCATTTCATTAGCAGGTCAATGGTCATAAATAAAGATTGAGTATACTTGGACAAACAAAAACAATTTGCATTTAATCATTGTAGGTGCATTCATTTTTAATCATTATCCATTTCATTTTAGCTGCAATTTATCATTCAATTAATTGCATTCAATTAAGTGCATTTCATTAACCATGTAGTGTATCATCATTATTATCTACATTATCATTTCATAAAGATCATTTAGTTGCATCTTTTTCACTTAGATTCATAATCATTATAAGCATAACATATAAATCAAAAACAAATCAATCATTCATGTATAAATCCATATAAATCATTGCATTAATGGCATTCAATTAAGTGCATTTTATTCATCATAAGTACACATTATTTAATCATATAGCGTATCATTATTATTTGCATTATCATTCCATTTATCATTTAGTTACATGCATAAAATCCAAAAACATTTCATTTGTATGTACATCATCGTAAGCATTAAGCAATCATTTCATTTGCATCCAAGATAAGTAAAATAAAAAAAATAAAAAACATTTATCATTTGCATCATATAAGTTATTATCATCATATCATTATTTATCTATTCATTTGTATCCATAAAATCAAAGCATATAAGTATATAGAACATCATCAAATAGAGTAACATACATAAATTAAAGCATCATCATATAGAATCCATGTCTGCATATAGATCATCATAAAACAATAAAAGTCCAAGTATACAATGATATCAAATAAATAATAAAAATGCTCCAAATCAAGTCACGGCTGTCTTGTACCACTACCACCTGACTCTGTCCATCTCTATGGCTGTGGGTGAGAAGATCCTCCAGATTCCTATCTACCATGCTCACCACTCCCCTGAGGAGGTCCCATGACCCCAACACTGCTAGTATCCATCAACACGGTGGTCTGATAACTACCTACTCTCTGGCTCTCTACAACTGCCTCCTCATATCATCGTCGCCAGTAGGAAGTCTCCTTCCTGGCTTGAAATAATGCTCTAATAGTGTCCGTTGAGAGAGTACTTGATCCAACCTGCTGAATATGATCTAGAAAACCCTAAGTATCTTGCTGTCTCCTAATAGTTGTGTCTCTCTCGGCCATAAGAGTCTGTATCTATGCTCGAAGCTGATCAATTTGTGCTCTCAGACTGTCAATAGTATCATGCCCTGGCACATCCTACACTGGTATAACCACATATGGCATATCTTGCACTGGTGCAACCTACTCTGGTAAATCCTGCTATGGTGCATGAACCCCAATCCCCTCCCCACCAACCTATCCAACAGCTGGAATCTCAATCTGAGTAACTCTCTGAACCCATCATCTAATTAGGGGAACATGATCCTTAGGATCCTCATAATCACCACCATAAGCTGCAATAACTTTAGGATCTGGCTAAATCTGTCCAAAATCAATACCTCTCCCGCAACCCCCATCTAGTCCAATCACCCTCCCTCCTGCCAATGGTAATCCTCTAGGTGATCTCATCCCTACCCTACCAGTATCCCTCTTAATCTATCCAACATCTCTCCCACTCATAGGATGAGGTCTATCAATCCTACCAGCCGATCCAAATGGTCCTTCATGGACTCTTAATCGACGTCCTCTCCGTCCAAGTCCACCACCACCACCTCCATCCCCACCATCATCTCCACCTCTCCCAGCCTCATGTGTAGCTCTAAGCTCTCTTCTACATCTCTGTCTCCTACTAACAGGATCATCTGAATCATCATCATCATCTCCTAAGCTAGGAGGAGGATCTGCTAGATCTGTAATTCGAGGAAATGGATGAGCTAATATATACTAAGCATACTCTGTAGTAACCCTAGGATCTAGAATGTGTAATCTCATATCATATGCCACTCTCGAAGTAGTAATAAACTCTGCATGAGCAATCTCAAATGACAAAGATGGTCCCCAATCTCGCCTATCTCTGTATCACCATGCATATATTGTCACACCAGTAGGCATAGGCTGAATGATACCAAACTATCTCAAAATTTGACCAATCAACTATCGCTCAACAATGAAAGGTGTCCGACCAATAAGATATCTACTCTGCATAATAAGTGGTAAAGTCTGAGCATCATCCATGCATGGCTCACAATCAACATATGCTCTCCAAGTAATACTATCTAAAGAATCAAGCACCCAACGCCAATACTCCATCTTACCTAGCTTATGCTGAGTAAGGATATCTGCATAAAAACAAACATATGGCTACCTCTCTCCACAAACTCTATGATGGATAGGCTGTGTAATAGCAATGTGTTCCCAACACCGGACCTGTAATAAAGTACATCCTGTCGATAAACTAGCACTCTCATCATACACAACCTAGTGAAGATCATGATATAAATGTGCCAACATGCAAACACCCCAAGCATATCGTGTCCGATGTTGCATCATGCTAAGAAGAACCTCACCCCATCCAACAGAAAAACCTTGCGATCGCCTATCAGGACATATGAATCCTCCAATCAAACTAGCCAGAATAACAGGAAGAGTCTCATAGTACATCACCATATCTACCCATCAGATCTCTCCTCTACTGATGCTCTCATCAGCAAAAATGACTCTGCAAGCCTCCATCCCAACTCGATCCTGATAATCATACTGCACTAGCTCGCCAGTCACCAGGATTTGTAGAAACTTGTAGACATCCTGAAGAGTCATACTAATCTCACCCGTCGGCAGGTGGAAAGTGTTATGCTCACTGTGTCATCTCTCGGCTAAGGCAGTCAACAATCATCTATTATGTGTAATCTTAGGCATAAATAATAAATGGTGTAAACCATAGGCATCTATATGTCTAATCTTAGCCTGGGACAACTCTGGAACTAAATGACATATGGCCGATAATTTCTCCCGACACTAGAGAACATCAAGTTTCTCCTATTTTTTCAAGAGAAATTAATCAATCAAATCAAACTGAATCAATCATCAATAAAATCAATCAATAAAATCAATTATCAATCAATCCAATCAAACTGAGTCAATCATCAATCAAATCAATCAATCAAATCGAACTGAATCAATTGATCAATAAAATCAATCAATCAAATCACATTGAAGCAACTTAAGCTATCATATCATTTTAAACCTATCAATCATGGTTTACTATCAATCATTGAGTTTGATCAAAAACTCTACTAAACTCTTGAATCAGAAACTAAATCGGTTTCTTAGAGCTACTTAATCATCAAATCTATCAATCAAGCTAATCAGAGCTACTTAATCCAGTAATCAAAGCTATCTATTGATCTATCAATCATGCAATCACTCAATCACGACTCTATTTCATCATACATGCATATCAAACATGTTAAAACTAATCATCAAAGTGGTTTTTACCTTTTGTACCTCTCAACAATCTCAAATTTAAGCAAAAGTGCTATCTTTTAGAGCATATGCGCTAATCAATAATGCATATGCACTACTTTAAGAAAAAGCATTATCTTTTAGAGCATATGCGCTAATCGACCATGCATATGCACTGCTTTATGCATTTGTGCTATGTTTTTGAACATAATCGCTAACAAATGACACATATGCGCTACTTTAAGCAAAAGCGCTAACATTCTATGCAAATGCGCTAACAAATAGAGCATATGCGCTAAAAAATTCATTTGTGCTAACCAAAATTGCATATGCGCTAAACTAAATTGCAAATGCACTAATCTAAAAATGAAAAAATAAAAAATTTCAAAAATTCAAAAAAGAGCACCTAAAACATGAAATTTTGATCGAAAACTTGAAAACAAAGCTCGGGATAAGATACATATCGGATAACCATATTCGGCTGGCCGTTGATATCGCCGAACTCACTCGAATCAATGACACTCCATTGGAATCACCATTTTGGCCACCTCAACAAGAATATTCTCTCCAAAAGCTGACAAGGATAACAATGAAGTTAAAATTAGCCTTGGTTAATTTTATATTTACTATTTGAAGAGTAATTAATTTCAAAAATGGGGCAATTTAATTTGTTTTGTTTTTTTACAAATGAATTTAATTGAATGTATCATATTATCACGAGATTAATCATTCAAACTTAAATTTTCAACAATTTCACAATCAATCTTCTGAGGGGGCACACAATTTGGATTTTCAATCTCTATCAGGCATTATCGAGACTTGATTTAATCTTTGAAACAATGTTGTCTCGACATCATTTCAAAGAGGGGCAAAATGTAAACACCTAAAATTGGCTATGAGAAATTAAATAAATATTTTATATTTATTTAATAATTATTCATCTATTAAATAGTTAATTTGAAAAGATTAATTCATTTAATTAATTTCATGTTTTTCTATTAATTAATATTTTATTAATTAATTTATTATCCTATTCTTCTAATTAATTAAAATCCTAATATTTAATTATCCTATTCCTCTAAATAATTAAATATCTAATATATAATTATTCCCCTAACCAAGTTAATTAAATATCTAATATTTAATTATCTCCTCCAAACAATTAATTATGCAATATGTAATATTATTCTTCTATCCTATAGTCTCAAATATTAAATGATTTCCTAAATTATTTAATCCCTTTATCCAACTCACCCTCCATCTCTACTTCATCTTGCCTTTGCCAACTCATCAAATATGTGGCTAAGGAAATTAATAATTCTTAAATATTAATTTATCATTTATCTCCAACTTCCAAACTTAATGAAAATTGTGTACATACACACATTTCATAACCATTTCCTATATTCTCTCCAACACCCTCTACATCTTAGGAAGGACTTGAGTCCACTTGTCCTACCATGCCTAAATTTCCTCCAACCATCCCTAGATTCTCTCAGTCAGCAACCCAGTCAAGGTGAGATGAGTGACCCTTGTCTTCTCCTTCCCCCTTTCTCTCAACCTTCACCTTTGCTCACAGCCATTCAAATCTGCAGATTTGATCAAGACTGTTGATCTGAGCCACATCATCTTATCCTTTCAAAGTCTATAAAATCAAGAGCTTTAGTTGAGAGAGAGTTAGACTTCAAGAGATTTTGCAAGATAATCATATGCATCCATGAGTTTTTGAAGCAAATAGCAATAGCAATTATCATATAGCATTTTAGCATAATCATTTTAGCATAATCATGTAGCTTTTCATATCATACTATCACTTAACTATAATTTATCAATCCATTCTTCATATGCTATCTTGGAAGCCAACAGTGCATTGTCTAAGAGCACACCATCTGCAACCAAGAATTGTGGAGTTAGGACACAATGAGACATAAATCATGAAGGTAAAATAATGTTTTATTTTAATATGTATTTCATGTAGTTTCATTGGTGGTTTTTGGATTTCTTGTATGCATTTCCATTGTATTTTGTGAAGCTAACTTATTACAGGTAACATTCTAAGGATGAAATTCAAACTCACACAATATATATACATATATATATGTATCTATGTATATATATAAATATATATACATACATACATACATATGTACGTATATATATGTATGTATGTATGTATATATATTTATATATATACATATATACATACATATATGTGTTGGCATTATGGATGAATTTATTGTGTTGCATTGATGTTTTGTCATTGATGTCAACACTAGCTATTATGATTGGTTACCGACAGACAAGTTTTGGTTACTGCTAGAAGATCTAGTGTTACCGACAAAAGAGACTATCTGTTGGACACTTCCAACATGTTTGAATCAGTGAAGTATGTTTGATTTCGTGTGTTATATGCTCCATGAACATGTTTTGGTCAGTTGGTATTGGTTTGGTAATCAGATGCTATCATACACTCTGGTAAACCTTTACCAACACTGGTTTAAGGTTTTACCAATAGAGCTTTCATTGAGGAATCATGACAGGATGCATAATTGGTGTTGGTGTAGCTTCTTCATGGATTTCAGGATGTTGAAGATGTTCTTTGATTTTACTTCAACTACTTGAAGACATTGCTTTGGCATGGTGGACCCAGAATAGGTTCGGTACCTATCTAGGTTATGGACCGGTATCATGCTAACGTGTACTCTACACGTTACCAGGATGTCTCGAGATGATTTATGGATTTGTTATTATTGTTTTGGTCTTAAGATGACATGGCATATCATTGTAATATAGAATTATGTAATGATCTTATTGTAATATCTTTAGGTGGCCAACCTAATTGGTTTTAGGCCTTAGGGTTTGTATAAATAAGAGGTAGAAACTCTTTCTAGTGTATCATGGTTATGAAAAAGGTCATGGTAAAGGAATGTAATGTGTGAATATTGTAATATCATTCAGGCAGAGGAGTTGGTCGATCATTAGTGGTTGAATTGGATTCAAAAGAGGATTTAGTCTTCCGACATTGAGCTTAACTGAGACTATAATCAGGCATGGTAGATGCTATTTCTGGCAGTTTAGTCTATTGGATTGTTGTCCATTTATCTTGAGATGGTTGTAGCCTCTCTGTAGTCAGTGCGACTCTTTTGTAATGAGTAGTACGCTCTAGGCAATGTGCCTTCCTGTAAGTGCAGGCCCCTCATTGTAACACATACTTTCTTCAGAAGTATCATCTGACTGTGGGTAGGCTTCCCACCATGGTTTTTCCCTTTCTGAGTTTTTGACGTACAAATCATGATGTTATGTGGTATGGTTGCTTTGCATTGATTATCTAGTTAATTATTAAGTTATATTGTTTACCGATATCTGTTCCTACTGACATCTATATGTGCTTTACCGGTACTTGATTTGTGTAAGGTTATATTGTGGATTAAAAGTTATAATCTATTAACAAATGATTCCCCACCCCCCCTCTCAGTTGTTCACCAATTATCCTAACAATTGGTATCAGAGCTTTGGTCCTCTTTGGCAGAAGCTTAACCGCTTGAGATAGATCCTATGGCAACTAACACTTCTAATCCACCAGCAACTATTTTCAGAAGAGAAATCCCTAAGCTTGATGGAACAAATTATGGAATATAGAAAAGTTGAATGCAAACTCATCTTAGATGTCTTGGCAAGGATATTTGGGAGATCACTGAGAAAGGATACACACGTTATGATCCAACATCTCGAAATCCTGCTCCTGCAAACTTGGATAAGAATATTGAAAATGATTGTAGAGCTAGAGAAGCCCTCTTGTATGCATTTACTAATCAACAGATCATGGGATTGACTGACAAATCATTGGCTAAGGTTATGTGGGACAAATTGCAAACTTTGAATGAAGGTGACCCTACTGTCAAAATTATTAAACTTGATGGTTACCGGGTAAGATATGAAAACTTGAAAATGGAAGATAATGAAAGAATTGTTGTGTTTATGGAAAGAGAAAATGGGATTGTTATGGGAATTCAATGTTGTGGAGGATTTTTAAGTGAATACGAAATAGTTTCCAAAGTCTTTAGAGCCCTTCCACTAGCTTACAAGATGAAGGCAGCTACAATTAATGAGTTAAGAACAATGGCAAACACTTCAGTTAACAGAGACATTTTGATTAGGAAATTATCTACTTTTGAGCTTGAAGAATTTGGATCTTCTGGAGCTGTAAAATTTGAACCTGCCTTTGATTTATCATCATCAACATCTATCGGCAAAAGTGATTGGAAAGCCCTATATGCAAAAGAATTTGAAGACATGAGGAAAGAAGATGAAGAACTTGAGCAAGTTGAAGCCTTATTTCCTAGAAGAGTACCTAAAGGACCAACTGGAAGTAAGTATGAAGGAAAAACACCTTTTAAATGTTTTGCATGTAATAAGATTGGTTATTTTGCATCTAGATGTCCTGAAAGGAATGTAAAGTTTGAGGAAAGAGTTAATAAATCTTTTAAGCCTAACCAAAATAGATATAGATTCAAGAAAAGAAAACAATGCTACATAGAAGATGAGGAAGGAGTAATTGATGACTCTAGAGATGAACCACCAAAAGACTTTGCTAGTGGATCCGACAATGGAAAGGAATGGGTGTTCCATGCTTTGAAGGAAGATGAACTGGAACCGGCTATCAAGAATGAAGAGATGGCCCTGGCAGCAAAAGTTGAAGATAAGGATGAATGGGTAATTGATAGTGGATGCTTGCATCATATGACTGGAGATAAAGGGAAATTTTTGTCCCTGCAAGAATACAATGGTGGTAAAGTCAGATTTGGAGATGACAAGGTATGTATGATCAAAGGTAGAGGTATCATTTCTTTGGATGGCAAACATAATACTGATAATGTCTATTATGTAGAAGGTTTGAATCATAATCTTTGGAGTGTTGGTCAATTGGTTGATAAGGGTTTTCAACTTCAGTTTAAAGATAGAAAACGCAAAATCATTAACAAGACTGGTTTGGAGATTGCAACTGGTATTCGGACAGGAAGTAATATCTTTCACTTGAATACTGGTAATAAGACATGTTTGATTGCTCATATTGATGAGGCGTAAGAGGTTGTTTCATGTTAATTTTGATTGTATTGTTAAGATTAGTTCAACTAAGGCAGTTAGAGATATACCTAAGATTATGAAGCCTCATAACCCAGTATGTAAGGAATGCCAATTGGGTAAGAAAGTTAGAAGTTCTTTTAAGAGCATACATGATAAATCTAATGATGTACTTGATTTGATTCACACCAAATTATGTGGTTCAACAAGGACTAGACTCTTTCAAGGTGATAGGTATTTCATGCTGATTATTGATGACTATTCTAGAATGATGTGGGTGACTTTTCTAAGGGAGAAGTCTGAAGATTTTGAGAAATTCAAGATCTTTAAAGTGAAGGTTGAAACAGAAACTGGATTGAAAATCAAATGTCTAAGATCAGATCATGGTGGTGAGTTCATTTCACATGTATTTAACAGTTATTGTGAGACAAATGGAATCAGGAGACAACTATCTACACCTAGGACTCCTTAGCAAAATTGAGTAGTGGAAAGAAACAACAAAACCATATTGGATGCAACTAGATATATGATGATGGAAGCCAAATTGCCTCATATCTACTAGAGAGAAGTAGTGAGTATAACAGTCTACACATTCAATAGAGTTCACATCAAAGGTGAAACTAGGAAGACCCCTTATGAACTATGGTTTGGACATACACCTACTGTTAAGTATTTCAATTTTTTTTGAAGTAAATGCTATATCAAAAGAGATGATTCAATTGGAAAGTTTGATCCTAGATGCGATGAAGGGATATTGATTGGTCATTCAATTCAAAGAAAAGCATATAGATGTTATAACAAAGGATTGCAGAAAATTGTGGAGAGTGCTAATGTGAAAGTGGATGAACAGTATGTTGGAACCTTAAATTCTGGCAAATTTAGGGTCCCATGAGTAGAATGATTCTTTGAATGCTTCTAAAATACATCCACAAATCCTGATTGAATAAATTTGTAGTCCATCAAGCACCTCAAATATTATGGTCTATATGTCTTCTACGCCTTTGATTCAGTTACTATAAAATCTACCAAGTAGCTCATAAACTTATGTATTCAAGAAAGAAATCATATCCTGCAAAGAAAATGAAAGTTGACTTATCGGCATAAGTTACCCTGATAAGATCGCCTGATGAGAAAAGGGGTGCATGTTGATCAGTACAACTTATACTAATGAATTCGATGGTGGTTTTCTAGGGTGCAAATGATAGGAAAAGGCTCAATGAGTTACATCAATGAGGATGGTCCAGCTGGGCTCAAGGAAGGAAATTTGAGCAAACTATGTTACCCCGAGGAATGCAAAACAGTGAGCAAGAGAAAAGAAAAGATTGTGGGATTCAAGCATAAGGTGTTATCCCACATTGGTTGTGGGGAGAGAATATTTTGCATTTAAGTGCAAAGCCACATACAACGAGAGTGTCAAAAGATAAATAGGTTTTTTCATGAAGGATAAATAGCTTGGCAATCTAATGGACCCCATGTGTGTGCACACATCCCAAGGAAACTAAAGTTTTATAGACTAGCAAGGATGAGAGATAAAGGTCAAGTGAGTTGGGCAGATTAGACGATGATCATGGATAATCCAATGCTGGTCGCTATGACACAAGGAGAAACAACTCGCCAAATATTGTCATGGCTTGGTGACAAGGTGGGGGCCCAGGTCCAGTGGTAGGTCCAGGTGGCGAATAGGTGGATTTGTGAGTCAAGCACAAGGTGACATGTGGCAGGGCATCGAAGAAACATTAGAGATTTTCATTGATAACTTGTTATCGATCGAAAATAAGAGATCGAAGGAAGGTTTTCTTCTTTCACCAAAAGGGGGAATTTCATCAATACTAGTACAAGGGCCGAATAGTGAAATTGTTTCGATGGACTTCTAACACCGATAAAAAAATGGAGAGACTTGGTGAGGAAAGGATTTCATCGAAAGAAAGATTTTGATGAAATATTACATCAACACAGACACTTGAAGTAAAGCTTCAGCAAAGATAAAGATATCGATGAGACCGAGAGATGCATTGGTGATGATGTCAATTTTACCGAAGTAAAGAGTGACTATTGATGGAATATGATGTTTCAAAGAAATATAAGGTTGTCGATAGAACCTGTGCCGATGTCAAATGGAGTGGAACGCATGTTGAAAAGTCATTGAGTCATCGGAGATCACCATTTTGTACTATCCCAATACCCGATGAGTCAGGCGATATAGGTAATGTTATCGAAAAAACCTATTCCAATCGGGGTGACAAAGAAGATAATGATGATCCATCGAGAAGGGTTACAATGATAGCCTACCAGGAAGGTGGAATCATCAGCATAGGGATCACTATCATAAGCACTGTAAATTTGTTATGCCGATAGCTGATAAAGCTATCGGTATAACCTTCGTTGATAGAAAGGAGTACATGGTCAAAATAGAAAAGTCATCAGATCATTGGCAGGCACAAAAAAGAGTCATCCTGATGCCCGATGGGATTGACATCCAAGAAGGTGATGTCATCGGTGTAACGCACATTATCAGGAACAAGTAAAAATAGTCATTTCGATACCCAATGGATAGAAGAGGAAGACATATACCGATAGATGGGAAAAGTAGAAAGGAACCTGTGTCGCCGAGCCATCGAGGAAACATAATTTAAGTCATTTTGATGCCCAAAGAGATTACCTGACAAGGGAATCAAGGTACAAACAATGAAGAAAGACTTATCAGGGTAACATGCATCATTAGAGAAACATTTTTGGAGTCGTTTCGATGCCCGATGGGCAGAATGCCATAGATGGATAGAAGGTGGATGTATCAAAATAATTTGTTCTGATGGACATAAAGGCAAAAGTAAAACCTAATCGAGGGAGGATTCATCGGGATGACTTGGTCCATCGGAAGAGAGATGAATATGTTGTGCTAATGCCCAATGGAATGATTGACAAGACCTACACCGATAAAGTAAAAAGGACTTCATATTGAAATATTCAAAGGGACAAAACTCGAAGGCGCTGCACTAATGATAAACATGTTGGGATTAATTAAATGCTTCTAGTGGTTAATAAAATATAATCAAATGTCCCAAAGGATGTACCTCTTTGGAAAGGCATCTTTTGGTCTCATATATATATATAAGAACTTTTGTAAAAAGAGGAGATTAGAAGAAATTTTTTCAGAATAATAACTTTCGAGACATTTTGTACTTACAGAAACTCATATCAATATAATCAGTTGCATTTCTTTCTATAGTGTAATAGATTAATGCTTTCCTATAGGCAGTTCTTTTGTGGTATTATCTCAGAGAGATAAGGTTACTTTAAAATCTTCATAGTGAAGTTTATTTCCTTGTTGTTATCAATTTGAATAAAGAAGTGCTTGTGAAATATAATTGTTCTCTGCATTTCTTCCCTGAATGGTCTCCTAGGATACGGGTTAAACTCATTTAGGCAAACTATTGCAAAAATTGATTAAAATAGATCTATTAGAGGAAGAATAACTGACAGATTCATCTGGAGGGTGGGTTTAAACATTGTCCCATAAGAGTTACACATTAAGTCTTGGTGGAAATTCAGACTCTATAGCCCAACAAGAGGTAAGGCACTGATAATTTGAGAGTGACAACCTTTTCAGATTAATTACACTTTTACTTTCAAGCATAGAATAGTTTCCATTAAATGATAATCTTGAACTCATCTGCTATATCTCTATCCCAAGACCCCATGCCATTCTGAGGTAGGAGTCAAGCTTGAGTAAAATCACACAATCTGATATAAATAGCACTAAGTGAACAACTAGTGAATAGGTACACCTGCCTAGGTCTTGCAGATCCTAAAATGAGAGAGTTAATAACTCTATAGTTGACCAAGTCGGTTAGGGAATTTAAAGATAGAATTTGGCATATTCTTAGAATCATGTAATCTGCTGATTTGAGATCCAACAGATTGGTGACTCTGCTGGGGAAAACATTCAATTAAGAAAGACTCTGTTGTGGGAAAGAACTCATACACAAAATACAATTTCTTTTCAAGAAGAAAGGTGGCAACTCTGAATTAAGAAATTTTATGAACGGGAGGAGGTCATTAACATGAGGTCATCCTCTTGTGCAATTAGAATTCAATCAAAAGAGGAGTAAAAACAATAAGAAGAAAGTTCTGCAGAATAGTTCAATGGAACCTCACAATGCTTTCATGGATGAAAGATATAATAAATACTATTCTAAGGAAAATCCATTCTGGAATAAAACAAATAGAGGATCTTCATCAAATAGAGGGAGTGGGGATCAGAACCTGAATACAAAAAATCCTACAAGGAAAGGAAAAGACAAAGCTTTCTCACCAGGAAGGTTTCCTACCCCTCCAGGCTTTCATACTAGTCATTCAAATTCCAGGACAAGTATTACAAGCTCAGATAGTAAAAGTTAGTTACTAAGAGAATTCAAAGGGACTACAAAACATGTTTTAGAGATATGAAAGAGAATGAGGGATAAAGGAATGGCACAAGAAGCTGTGGACATGCTAGCTAAGTTAGGGTTGAAAGTCAATGAAGAAGATCTTGCCCAAGATTTCAATGACTACAATAATAAAAATACAAATACCAATACGACTCAGGGGATGAGACAAGGGACAAGTCATAAAGTTGAAGAAAATGTTAAGGGTGATAATTTCAGAATGTATGATAATCCCTTATATCATACTCACAGTCAAGGGATGAACAATTTCACGCATGTTAGTAATAATATACCTTATGAACAAAAATACAACCACTTTAACAATTTTGCCTATCAAGATCAGTTTGCCCCTCACAATCAGTTTCATTCTTTTACTCACCCATACAACAATACACACCAAAGCTACAGGAATTACTTCCAAGGAGGTTTCAAGTTGGTTAATACAGAACATATTAGACAATTTGATTTCTCAAGGATAATGACCTATCCCCACCCCATTCCAAATGAAGTCAGAACTTCGATTTCAAAATTTATAGGGAGCAATGCTATCACTAGAGAAGCTCGCTATAAGGCATTTGATATAGTCATGGAAGATTTATGTCTTCTATATGAAGATGTCAAGATGAAATTGTTCATGCAATCACTTGTAGAAGATGCAAGGGATTGGTTCATAACATTACCTGATGCTTCGATAAGTAGCCTTGTAGAATTTAAAAGGCTTTTCTTGGAGCAGTATGGGGACCAGAATAGCCTTGAGTTTGCATTGCACAAGATCATAAGTATCAAGAAAGAGCAAAATGAAATAGTGGTTGAGTTTAACAAAAGATTTAATAAAGTTATGAGTAGAATACCCAATAGGATAAAGCCAATTCCAGAAGTGAGTATTCTTTATTACATCAATACTTTTGATAGCAAGACGAATTATGAGCTCAGGACAAAAAATCCTACAACCCTTCAAGGGGTGATGAAGGCTGCTATCACCATAGAGAATAATAGGAAGACCATTGGAATGGTTGGGAAAAGAGACGATACAAGATTGTTCAATCCTAGAGCTCCCAAGAAAGTTAAAGAGGAAGAAAAATTTGATAAAGCATCGAATGCCTTAAAAGATTTGTCCATGAAGGTGAACAAGATAGACAAGCATCAATTTTTCCACCATGATAGACCCAGACTGCATGATATGCCTTACAATACAACCTGGAAGGACAGATAGCCTGTGGAAAAAAGCTAAAGGGAAAACATCCAAACCCCAGATCCTTTGAAGAGGCACACGAATAACATGATAGATGACAGTATGTGGTGTTTTGCCTGTGACATGCCACATTATCCCTCCTAGTGCATAGTAGAAAAAAAGTTGCAGGAAGAAGAAGAGAACTATGAGGGGTACACTAACGATCAAACTATAAACATGTTATCATTTGAAGAATATGACTCATCTGAAGAGGAAGGAGATTATGATATAAAATCCAAATGGACTGGTCAACAATTTTACGTACAACAAGTGTTTTCATACGAAGAGGATGAAGTTAGTCTTAGGATTCCTACTGAGGAAGAAAGGGATAAAATCATAGCAGTTGTAGTCGAACAAGATAAAAGAACTTATAATTTGAGGAATAGAACCATAAATTCTAAGTAGGGGAAGCCATCTAGCATGTTCATGAAAGAAACTAACAGAGTATCTAAACTAGTAAGTAAGCCAAATGATATCCAAGACAAGGATTAAGGAAAGACAAAAGAAAAAGATGTCCGGATAACAAAACCACAGAAAGGAGAAAAAGAGGAAATAGCAAAAGTTTCCCTAGTTCCCACCAGCACATCATTTGACATTGCTAGCGCCTTGACACAAATGAAGGTTATTGTCCCTTTGCTGGAAATGATGAAATTTCCTGAGTATAGGGAGAAAACTCTGAAAATGATCACTGATGTCCCATAAATAACAAAGGATTGCAAGTAGGATGGTCAGAATAAAAATAATGGAGTCGATTCAGCCCTGGCCATATATTTGGGGTCGACAATAACAAAAAACCCTTCTCAAGTAGACCCTTTTTATCTAACTCTCATGATCAATAATAAATGATAAAGAACTGCATGATTGATTTGGGTGCAACAATAAATATTATGCCTGTGAGAGTTATGAGAGAACTCAGAATGGGAGTGGATATAGTATTTGGCAAATGCTATGC
Organism: Cryptomeria japonica; assembly: GCF_030272615.1. Classification (NCBI taxonomy): domain Eukaryota; kingdom Viridiplantae; phylum Streptophyta; class Pinopsida; order Cupressales; family Cupressaceae; genus Cryptomeria; species Cryptomeria japonica. The sequence continues at coordinate 596,323,732 of NC_081415.1, read as the reverse complement.
TATGGATACTCGATCTATGCCAGTGGTAGGCATCATGAAAGATGTGGAATTCAAGTTGGCAGCATGCCCTGAAGCATCTTATAAAACAAATATTATAGTGGTGGACGTTCCTCCTAATTATGGGATGCTACTATCTAGATAGTGGTCGAATCTGATAGGTGGACACATCCAATTAGACTTATCATATACTACCATACCAGTAAGTGGACATGAAGTAAGGATTGATACAGAGCCTCATTCTTTGTACATTGTTGAGGAGGTGGAATCTCCTGAGCCAGTATGTTTCATTCAGTCGGATATGGATAACTTTAAAGTACAACTAATGAAGCCAAAAACAAAAGAGTTGCCTCCATTCAAATCCTGCATCCAAGAAACTGAGGATCAATTGTGGCGCATGTATTTTGATGGCTCGTGCAGTAAAGAATGAAGTGGAGCTGGGATTTTGTTTATTTCACCAAATGGGGAAACATTCAAGTATTCTTTCAAACTAATGTTCAAATGTACACATAATATTGCTGAGTATGAAGCCTTGTGATGGGACTCATTAAATTTGAGTGAAGATTTGAGGCCCATTTTAAAATTTTGCTCTGCATTTCCAAATGATCATAAAATGAGTCAGTTTGAATGGCCTAGTTAGAGAGAGGGTAAAATGGAGCGAGTTGATTTTCAAAGGGTAAGGCTTGGGAAATGTGTCCACCTTTCATTTAGCTTATGAAGTATTCCACAACTTTCAAAATTCAGTTTGGATTATTTTATCAGGTACCCATTTCAAGGGGTGAGTTGAAAGTGCATTTTAGGTGTAAATGCAGACTTTATTGAGTAGCCTATTTTGAGTGCTTATATCTTTTGCCCTGTTGATATTCATGATGAAATTAAAATTGCATTGAATTCTATGCATAATTGTGAGTCAACATGCAAATTTTCAAGTCGTCATGAATCCATTTGCTAAGTTTTAAAGCTCAATCCGTTTGCAGTTGGTGTTGTTTGACAAGTCCTTGTTTCAGTTGCTAGTCGGAGCCCTGTTTTGCATAAGTGTAAAAGTTACCTCGGTGAATGTCATGCTGTAATGTTTATTCTAGGCTATTTTCAATACAAATAACAAGCTATGTTTCAAATTTAAAGATCCTTCCAATCCGTTTGATCAATTTTCAAAAGTGTTTCTTGAGCCATCTGTTTCAATGATCCGTACTTTCATTGCCATATCAATTAAAGTGGCTATTTTCATGAGCACACCATTTGCACATAGTTAGCCTTTTGGTCAAACTGAGCATTATAAGTTTTGATATGTACTTCAAGGTGCCTATGCCTTAGATTTGAGGGTCTACGGATATCGTTTGATATTTTTAAGAAAGGCATCATGAGTTGCCTGCGCATTGACTTCATCAGGTCCATAGTGTTGACAAAGCCAGTTGGTCATCTTTGACCATTAATATCAATTCACTCAGGATTCATCTTGAAAAACCATTTGGTAGAGTTCATGTTTGTATATCAAAGTACACACCTGTCGGTTTGCAAGGTCCAGAAAGGTGTTTTGACTAGTTTGAAAATAACGTCTTCGCGATTAAATGCGAAAATGTGGCGCAAGTGCCTGAAAGTTACAAAACTCGGTTTGATGATCCGAAAATGGTGTCGATCGATTATAGAGGTATGTTTAAGGTTCATGAGGCATTTCTAAGGTCATTTGCATGAAAATGAATTTTTTTTAGTCGGACCAACTTTGGGGCCCGACTGGCTCATGCTCGTGCATTGATTTTATTGGCAATTTGGTCTATTGAGAGCTTGATGGACTACAGTAGACTTGATCCTTGATCCTTGATATGGAATTTGCATAGTGTTGAGTTTTCTATGCAGTTGGCATGTGACTAAGGCGTCTATAATCCTTAAGAAAATGAATTGATTAACATCTATGCAAATTATGGAGCATTAACAAAGGACATGAAAACTTTCAGCAAAATTGCAATGAAGTTAATCTCCTCCCTGTTGTGCATGGTGTTGAAAAAGTTCTAGAAACCATAAAACAAATTCATTCCCTGAGGTGTGGCTACAGACAAAAGAAGATTAATTAAACTCCAAGCATGTTCTCCCTGGCAGATGGTGTGGTAGTTTTAGAGGCATTTAAAAACCTCAAGCAGATTTCATTTGGAAAGCAAGCCAATATTCTCTCCTGTGCAATGGCCAAGGGGCGATTATAAAATTTCAATGTGAATGCAAATAGCAGGTATTAAAACTTGTAGGTCCTCCCTTGTGTGAAATGTTGAAGATGCTTCAGAAACTTTTAAGCAAGTGCAATCAGCAGCCAAAGCTCCTCCCATGCAACAAGTAAAAGACAAGGTCTTTAAGCAAATATTTTGGCAGGTGTAATGCCATCCCCTACATGCTACAACATAATGTAAAGTGCAAAGTGTAAAGTGCAACAGGTAATATGAATGATGAAAAGATCTCAGAAACTTCCCAACATCTCCCCTTTGCGTGGTATGTTGTTTGGAGAGCATTAAAACATTTTTCAGTGAATGCATTTGGCAGGTGTGTGCCAAACTCCATGCCATCTGCCAATGTCCTCCCTGTAGAATATGAATGGCCATTAAAACCCCAAGGTGATGTCTTTTAAAATAGACCTTTCAAATAAATGCATTTGGGCATGTAAATAATCATTTCTTCCTCCCTGCGTGAGGTGTGAAATGGGCGCAGATGAAGGTATTTAGCAAACACCATTGACAGCCATGAAAGACTCTGAGAAATTTCAAGCAAATGCATAGTCTCAGGCAGATACATTATCCCACATTGGCTGGGTGGGGGTTATTTTTGATATTTTTAAGTAACACTCCACACAAATGTAATGTCAAAGCTTAAAGGCTTTTGACAAATGGTGTTGGCTGGGTGACAAAGCAGACCTCACATGTGTGAGTGTGCTTCCAGAGGCGACCAAGGAGGCTGACAAGTGGCGACCAGGTAGACCCCACGCAAACACGTATCCTCAGGCAGAGAAAGGACAACTTAACTAGTGAGCAAGTTGCAGGGATCCAACGACGTGTGTTGTTTCGCGGGGTAAAGATGTCCAAGAGTTAAGCATTGCAAAGCAATGAGAAGACTAAAGATCGAGAATATTCCATGAAGATCGATGGTGCACGTGATTTCATGAAGCGGAGATGCTCGTCAGTTAAGCTTCACAAAATGGTGAAGAGTTAAAGAGCATGCAGATTCAAGGAGATCCGATGGTGCGCATGATTTTGTGACCCGAAGATGCACATCCATTAGCCATCGTGAAATGGCGAAAGATGACATGGCATACAGGGGTAGGTCCATGTGGAGGTCTCACTCGCGGGTCTCGTCCAATGGCTCTGAGGTAGCGGTGATGAGGTGTCCACGTGGCGAATTGATGAGGTGTCATCCAAGGTGGCATCCAGTGGACCCTATCAAATAATCAAAGGCTACCATGTGGCAGGGCATCAGGCAAAAAATCAAAGTTAAAATCAAATTTAAATATATAGTGTAGACTATATAAAAAAATGAAAAATTTAAATGATGGCCTGCATAAAGTGTATTAATTTGCTTAGGGGCTAATTTTTGCTTGAAATATCAAGTATTATATATCGCCAAAAAGCTGTCAGGATAAGAAATCAAATCATGTAGTTAGTTTTAATAGGTATGGGATATTTTGAGAGCAGTTTCCATGAGAAGGAGGAAGAAAATGGATTTTAGTTAGAAAAAAAGACACTTGGCAAATTTTGATGAGATCTAATCTTCTTCCCCCTCTTCTTATTCCCATTTCTTCTCAGTTGTAGGGGTTCCAAAATTTTGGAGGAAGTGCTCCAGATTTCATGGCTTCTAGCTCTGAATTTCTTGACCCAAATTTGTAAAATTCTATGAATCTTTTCAGGGTTTAGAGGCTACATTGCAGGATGACAGATTGTTTTCCAGTTGCAGATCTTACTTGTGTCAGACATGAGTAAATTTCCCACAATATTATCTCTAGGCATGTATTTCATTGTTATGAATTGAATCCTTAAGGAGGATGAGATTTGTCAATTTCAAGGAGATTGTGTGATTGTTTGTAGGTATCCTTCAATGAAGGTTTTAAACTCTGTAATCAGTCATGAATAATGGAATGTGTCCCAGATCTGATAATTCTATGAATGAATTGAGCAATGCATTGGTATAAGGTATTGATGCAGGGATATTGTTTAAGGAAAACAAATTTGCAGTTGTGATTTGCATTTTGCAGTTCTATGTGTGACTCTGTTGCCCAATCAACAAGGCACTGGTCTTTGAAATATTTGGGGATAGTTTCAGATTAATTCAAAATTAAAGACAAATCTATTTCCCTTTATGTTTAGGGGTTTGTGTTCTTTTCATTCCAAACTTTTTTTTCATCTATGGTTTATACAGATCTAGCCAATCTGTAATGTGTTTCTAAATTGGGTGAGTTTGTGGAATGATTTATCTGCTTATTGTTGATGCAGTCATATGTCTATGATTGTTGTATTTAATGCATCAAAAGGGTGTCCCCCTTAGGTCTAGCATAACCTGAAGTGCAGGAGGATCATTTAGGGTCCTATGTTATGTTGTCCAAGTCCTAATGTGTTCTATAGAGTGAAATTGGCCATTTCATAGAAGGATTGCAGGTGAACTTGGGTTAATCAGTTTTGATGAACAACAAAAATGGTGACTCTACTGGGGAGAATGATATAAAAAATTTCTATCAAGTGAAACCCATGAGTCTAGCCAAAATTCATTTGGGGAAGAGTCTTAGAAGTTTAGAAATCTGAAAGTCATTTTCAGATTTGAAAGTGTGTATCCTAGAAAGTCTTGTTGCTTTGAAATTTAAAATATTATGTGAGTCTGCTGTGTGTGGTGAGACCCAGAAATTTGAAAGTGTTTCAGAGTGTAGATCAGTGGTTTAAATTTTATTCCTCTTCAAGGAGGTGGTGACTCTGTAAGAATGAACATAAGATTTGGAGGAGTTCTTCAAATCTTCAGTCAGAAGTGAAGTGAATAGCAACAACAATTTTTTCTCCAAGTATTCCTCAAGGTATTTGTGAAATAAGTTTGGTCCTTATGAGGTGAAACAGTCACCATTAAAAGGAAAAGAAATCTTCACTTTACATACTTCATGTTCTGAAAACTTCAGTTATAAAATGGGAGAAGTATGTGATTCTGAAAATTTATGATTGTATGTGTTTTGAAGAGAGTTTATAAAGCAGTAAAGACATATCAGCATAGTAATGGTTCAGTAAATGTTGTAAACTTGACGGATCTAGATGTAGTTCCTAGATCTAAAAATCCTTTGTCAAATCTGAAAGAAATTGATAGGGAAATTGAGATATGTTTTCAAAAGATCTGGGAGAAGTTTATCTCATTTTTAAGAAAGAAAGTAGGGAAAAGAAAAGAGGAAGAGTCATCATATGTTTTCTATGAAAGATTTATAGTTGCATTAAATGAGTTTTTAGCTGATGCTAGAACCCATGAGTCTATTTTGATTGAGTTATTTTTAGAGCTTGATGAGCCTGACTCGGTTAATTGGTCTACTACCTTGAGAGAAGAGAGTGTTGTATGTATTAAAGAATGGATATATGAGATTGAAAGAATTAAATCTGAAAATGTACACAAGATTGAGGATAGTGAGGGAGATGAATCCGTGAAAGGATATTCCTCCTATGATGCTGAAGGTGACTCTTATTCTCAGCATGACAGTTAGATGTTGTTGGCATATGGACACTCCAATGAGACATTGTGTGTGATTGAAGGTTTTGTCATTGATGGCAACCTTGCAATCTTATGGCACTGGCAAGACATTATACCGGCAAAGCATTACATAGACAACCTTGCAATCCTATGGCACCGGAAAGACATTATACTAGAAAATCATTATTCAAACAAGACAGTGCACCGACATTAGCAAGATCAATCTACATTGGCACAGGCACAAAAGAAAATATGTATACCGGCACAGAGGCCGACAGGATTTTTGATATGTAATATTTGGTTTATTATTATAAGCCAACTTAGCAAATTGTAAAATGACTCTTGTATATAAAAGAGATCATTGTAGACATTTTTAGGATATGGATAGGAAGCATAAAGAAAATTATAAGGTAGACCTAATGTGTGAATTGTAGGTCAAGGGTATATGTAAAGAATAGAGCAAGAACGGGTACTGAATCTGGCATTGAAGATGCTATTATAAAGTAGTACAGAATATTGGATTTGTGTAAATCCTCATTGTAAGTTAGTGTGACTTCTTATTGAGTAGTGTGCTCTAGGCAGTTGGCCTTCCTGCATGTGCAGGCCCCCATTGTAAGTAATATTCTCTTATTGGCCAGTAAGTGAATATTGTGGGTCATAAATCCCACCGAGGTTTTTCCCACACTGGGTTTCCTTGTTAAACATCTTGTGTTATGGTGTTCTTTTCATGTGGATGTTTTTGATTATGTTATTTACATTAATTCTTGCATACCGGTATATTGTTACTTTATGTTCTGCATATTCAGTTTTAAGAAAATCTCATTACCGGTCAGATACTGATTCACCCCCCCCTCAATATCTATGGGAACCCTAACAATTGGTATCAGAGCTTGGTCCTCTATTTTAAAAAGCCTAATAGCTTGAGGAAGATCTTGACACTGGTAAAGATGGAAAATCTGATGAAGCAACTTGAAGGAGCTCTTACTGACTATGATGTAGAGAAGTTGAAAAATATCAAATTAGAAGATGATTTAAAAGCAACTCAGGACATTATTCAGGCACTTCAAGAAAATCTTACTGTTACAAGAAATAAGAGAAGATAACTTTGTGAAAAATTGCAAAATGAGAATGATGAAAAGGAATCACTGAATGATATGATAAGAAAATTGAAACAAGAGATCATGACAACAAAAAATGAAATGCAAGATATGACTATGAGATTTTGCAAAGAGATTGAGGATAGAAAGAAGAATGAAGAAGAATTGACCAGAAGACTAAGTGATGCAGCAAATGAGAACACAAGACTTAGCTATGAAAATGACATGTTGAAGACAAATCTGATGCATACTTAGAATGACTCGAATGAACTAATGAGACAAAAAGAAATCTTGGAAAGGGAATTGGAAACTACAAATCAACACAAAGAAAAATTCAAGAAAAGCTCAGAAGAACTTGGTACCTTATTGAAGAATCAAAAACCCAAAGGTGATACTTCTAGAATTGGATTTGAAGTTGGAGAAAGCTCTGGTACTGCAAATACCCAGGATCATAGCAAACCGGTAAGACCTTCTAATACTTACAAATTCAATGGAAAATGCTTTAATTGCAATAAATATGGTCATAGGGAAAATGAATGTAGATCTAGGAATTATCAGAATATCAATCCTCGCACCGGTCAATGCTCCAAATGCAACAAAATTGGTCATAACTCTGAAAATTGCAGAATGAATGTAAGATGTTATGTTTGTGGAAGATTTGGTCATTTATCAAATAAATGTAGAACACAAACCGACATAGGTTATGGGAAAGCTATTCAGAAAAATAATGTAACTTGTTATGCATGTAACAAGATTGGTCATATTGCTAAATTTTGTAGAAGTAAAGGTACACCGATAGATAACAAAAGTACTAGCTTAAAAGGTAAAGAAAAGGTTGAAGAGGTTAAGGAAGAATTTTCAAAGCAATGGATTAGAAAAGGTGATCTAAATATTGGGGATATTCCTCCACCAGTAGAACCAACAAATGCTCCACTGGCAGGACAATATGATGCTCCACCAGCAGGACAGAGCAATGCTCCACTGGCAGGATGTTCTTCATCAAATTGAAGAAAATTATATTGAGGGTTTGGCATTCTAATGACACATGTGCTATTATTCCCTCGGTTAGAAAAAAGAAGTTGAAAATCATTCATTACCGAAAAATAAAGTTGAGCTAATACATTACCGGCAAGCAATTAATATGGTAGGTAGAAGAAAAGACTTTATAAAATAAGGTTTTGGCTCCATTTCATTTCACCATGAATTCAAACTTTCAGAGAGTGCGAATATTTCCGAGCTAAGGCATTCTGAGCAAAGAGGCAAAGCACTTCAACAATCAATCCATCCAAAGGAAGAAAAAGGTATTTATCATCATGGAATCCTCCTCTGCACCTGAATTCATAGCAAACCCTACAGTAGTTGAAGTTATAAAATGACCTAGGCCCATGTTTCAACTAGTTCCCAAGGTAGCTAAGAAAGATGACAACACAGGTGCTTTTTCAAAAATTCCAAAAGGTGTTGTTTATGCAGAAGACCCTAGAATGTATATTCATTGCAACATAGAGGAATTAGGTGATGAAGAAATCAAAAACATGTATAAGTCTGTTATATGTGACAATTCTGGAAATGTGAAACCTGAGCATAAAATTGTTGAAACCCTAGGATTCACTAAAATCCTCTGCATTCCTGAATTTCCCAAGGAAGTGGTTAGGATAGTTCTGAGCAGGGTACATGGTTCATTCTTTTGGCTTGACTCAGTGCATAAAATTACAAAGGAAGCTGTGAAAGCAATAACAGGGTTACCTTCCACTGGTAACAGACCCGACAAAACCAAGAAGGTCTCCAATGACTTAGTAACAAACTTAACTGGTGCAACATCCAACAAGAGATCATTGAGGGTTAATGATGTGACCGATACAAATGTTAGATTTGTTAGCATGATTTTAGGTTACAAAGCAACTCATGCTAATAGGCTTAACTCAGTTTCCAATTTATGCATAAAGAGTGCTTATGACATGGTTAAGGACAATGTAAAAATTGATATTTGTGAATGGTTAAAGGATGAGTTAATTGACAATTTAGCAAAAATCAAGAAGGATAAGAAAGAAACCTTTAGATTTGGAAATTTACTTGTATGCTTAATGCTACATATAACCAAATAGGCTCCCGGTATAGGCAACAAAGATTTTGGATTTGACATACTAGTAGGAAAATAATTATCGGACTTATTCAACAACATGGGTGAAAATAGAGAAAAGAATATCAATGAGTATTTTCAAGCACTAAAAGTCAGAATGAATAAAAGAATCAGACTATCATGGGAAATTGTCAACAAATACAAGGATGATATATGTTTTGTAATAAAAAAGGATGAGATCTGGATGGAAGTAGTCATCGCAAGGACAGTTTGGGTAACAAAGATGAGGTATGAAACAGATGACCACATAGTGGAAACTTATGCCAAAGCACTTCTGGAAGCCCCCAATGAACCAAAGGAAGAAGTATTTGGTAGTGCTGAGACCATAGAAAGTCAAATTCAATCTAAGAAGAGAGTGAAAAAGGTTGAGGCATTTGTGAGGAAAGGATCCAGACAAGTAAAAATCATAAAAGAAGATGTATTAAAGAAAACTGGCATAACTGAAGATGAGTTGGTAGCCCAACAACCTGAAACTCATCTATCACCGGTAGATACTTCCTTAGAAGGAGATATGCCAGCAACCTTCAAAAGAGTTGTCAAGAAAAGAGATCCCTCACCGGTAACCACTCCTTCACCTAGAAGGACAAGACAAGCAACAAGCCATGAGATCTCTGATCAAGAAAGTCACACCTAAGAAGAAGCTGACCCCCAAAAAGAAGAATAAGACAAACACTGACTTGGCCCCTCTTGACATATTACTGAATGAGATCACAGAGGAAGGTAAATTGAAAAACATAGGGAAAATATATGACACCCTATCAGATGATGAGAAAGGACAAGTTGAGGAAAGTGTTATATTACACATGGACATGTATAAAAAGTTTTTGTTGCAAGTCTTAAATGAATTTCCTAATGAACTATATAAAAGACTTGAGGCCAGAAGGCAAGGAATAATTGAGTTGGATAAGAAAATTAAAATAGAAAAATTACTTGTAGTATACCCAGTTAACTCACCTAAGGAAATTGATGATCTGATAGCTTAGGCCAACCAGATAGTTTTTTCCACTACACACCGGCAAATTTCACTAATGGCAGGTAGAGTTACAGAAGTTTCAAAGGAAACAGAAAATGGTTGGGATACATTCTTGGTTGAAAAAGAAAAACAAGAAGAATATAGGAATCCCAAGCCCATTCTGGTATATCAAAAGGACAAGGATAGAGGGAAAGGTAAAGTTGGTGGACCACCAAGTATCAATATTAGAGACAACTTACCCCCACCTCCTTTAAATACTCCATCGGTAAAAACAACAACTACAAAAGATCAACCGACAGTTGAGAGTATGGATACAGAGGATAATAATCCTAATCCTGAAGTCCTATATACTGTGAATGTTGATACTCATAAGATCAACATAGTGGTAGATAAGGATACACCAGATAAATTAGGTATAGCCAAAGAGCCTCCGGCAATAGGAAACACAAAGAAACTGACAGCAGATACAGAGAAAAAGATGGAATCTGGAACACAAATAGAGAAACTAATAGAGCTAAATGCTCTGTAACAAATGCCACCGATAAGAAATGATGCAGGAAAACTAGTGCTTAAAGAGATGGAGACACAAATAGACCTACCAGAGGTCAATACTTGCATGGTCACTTCCACCGGAACTCAGTTTGTTAGGTCACCATCAAATGTAACAGAGGTATTGCTTGAATCTATCAAGAAAATAACTGATTATAGCTCACAATCTTATAAAGCGATAGATGATTCAATTCCATTTTTGAAATCAATAGCTCCTAATTGTAATATAGACAATAAAGATTCTTTAGGCCAGTTGGATACACTTTGTAAATATATATCTAGAAATTTTGAGCAAACAAAGGTAGAAACTGTAAAGGAAAGTGTAGAAAAAGAGAAACAGAAATTCTTTGAGGAGGAATAAAGAAGTGTAATAGGGAGTTTGACACACTTCTACCAGAACTGTGCAATTTATTGAAAGAGTACAAAACTCTGTACAAAGACATCTATAAGATAAACTTTTTGACCATAGATGTAGACAAAAAGATGAGCAAGGTACAGGAAGAGATCAATAAACTTGCAGATAATTTTGTTAACTCACCTAATACATTATCAGCTTTTGAGGAAGAATTGCTCAAATTAGAAAGAGAGAAAGAGAAAATAATAAACAAGGTAAAATTCTTGAGATCTAAACTAAGTCCAAGATTGGACTATTTAGCATCTCTGCGGAAAGAAATCTTAGAGGCACTAACATAGGGAAGCAAAACACCGGCAGAGCACTTGCAGCATCTCACCGGTATAGTAAATAGAACTGAGACAGCAATAAAAGACAAGAAGAAGTTTATGGATGGTATAAACTTAATTTTGGGAGATATTTTTCAAATAATAACTACCCAACTACAAGGTTGAGGTTATGGATTGGTACAACTACAAAATCTACTAACATTTGTCATTGATGCCAAAGGGGGAGTAGTAGGATGAGAAAATTCAAAACACAGGGATCACATGCTCAGGGGGAGCTCTCACATTTTTGGTAACATTTTTGGTCTACACATTTTTGGATATCTTTTTGAAATTTCTCATGAGTGTTGCCATCAATGCCAAGGGGGGAGATTGCTGGCATATGGACACTCTAATGAGACATTGTGTGTGATTGAAGGTTTTGTCATTGATGGCAACCTTGCAATATTATGGCACCGGCAAGACATTATACTGGCAAAGCATTACAGAGGCAATCTTGCAATCCTATGGCACCGGCAAGACATTATACCGGCAAAACATTATTCAAACAAGATAGTGCACCGGCATCAACAAGATCAATCTACACCGGTACAGGCATAGAAGAAAATATGTACACTGGCACAGAGGCCAACAAGATTTTTGATATGTAATATTTTGTTTATTATTGTAAGCCGACTTGGAAAATTGTAAAATGACTCTTGTATATAAAAGAGATCATTGTAGACATTTGTAGGATATGGATAGGAAGCATAAAGAAAATTATAAGGCAGACCTAATGTGTGAATTGTAGGTCAAGGGTATATGTAAAGAACAAAGCAAGAACCGGTACTAAATCTGGCATTGAAGATGCTATTATAAAGTAGTATAGAATATTGGATTTGTGTAAATCCTCATTGTAAGTGAGTGTGACTTCTTATTGAGCAGTGTGCTCTAGGCAGTTGGCCTTCTTGCATGTGCAGGCCCCCATTGTAAGTAATATTCTCTTATTGGCTAGTAAGTGAATATTGTGGGTCACAAATCCCACACTGGGTTTCCTCATTAAACATCTTGTGTTATGGTGTTCTTTTCATGTGGATGTTTTTGATTCTGTTATTTACATTAATTCTTGCATACTGGTATACTGTTACTTTATGTTCTGCATATTCAATTTTAAGAAAATCTCATTACCGATCAGATACTGATTCACCCCCCCCCGCTCTCAGTATCTGTGGGAACCCTAACTGATGTGTATTCAGAGCAAGAAGAAACTTGTGAGAACATAAGTAATTGTTCAACTAATCATGAGCCCGTTGAGGTTTCAGATCTTGATGATATGGATCACCTTGTTGTTAAGTTCAATCCACAAAATATTTGCAACCAAAGTTATGAAACTATGTTGCAACATATAGCAACACTTTATGAGTAGCATGATAAAGGCTATGATGCAGATGTGAGTTGTTGTAATGATGAAATAAATGTGCATAGAGACATGAGCACTACTGATTTAATACCTTTATTAGTTTGGGACAATGTTTATAGCTCAGAGGATGAAGCCAAGAAAAATGAAAATGAAGAAGGTTCACTAAGTAGTGAACAAATTTCAGAACTCTTAGTTGCTGATCTTCAGAGGTATGCATCCAAAAATGTGCCCAATCTCTCACACCCAACCAATACATGTTATGATATTGAAGATGTGTTTGAGGGTGTGAAATATGATACATATGCTATTGATTCTTTCCCTATATTTGATTTGAGTGATGGACAAGATGAAAATGCATATACAGTTGATAGGTATGATGATGTAGATTCATATGTTGATATGAACTTTGATTTTGATATGCATTGTGTGGATCTTGCTATTAAAAAGAGTGACAGATTTGAAATAGTTTTCTCTTATTTGCAAGTGGTGAATGAACCATTGTCATGTGATGATCATGTGTTTTTAGTTGTGCAAGAGGCTGATAGAAATTGTGATCAACATGAAGATGAGTTGCAGTCATGTTATGAGGAAGTTTTCCTCTCTAGTTTGCAAGCCATCATTGTGGAAGAGTGTTCATCATTTGAGCAAACTAGCAATAGAGATGTGCCTGATGTTCTCAAGTTTCAAAATAAGTTAGACTACTTTTCATTTCAACTGGGAAAGAATGGTAAAGAGTATGGCACTCTTATGTCACCTAGTGATCAACCCTTTCAACATTCATTTGGTTTTTAAAGATTGATTGATTATGTTTTATGTGATCAGCTAATTAGAAGTGGAAGTGTTTCTGAACAGGCAGATGTGAATGATGATTTCAACTTACCTTTGATTTGTGGAAACAAAAATCATGTTTTTGATAGAGGTAAGAATTGATTTTAGTTTTGATGGCCCGAGGCCATTTATAAGTTGTATATTTTGTATAGTCACTTTGCTTTCAGTTATGTGGTTTTCAATAAAGTGCCCTGCTATTTGGGTAGAATAGGAAGCCCTTTTCTTTTGAGAAGAGATGTATTTTGTTTTTGGGTGGTCTGCTTAACCATAGATTCTGAATTCTTGTGTTGATCTTGCAATCAACCATCCCTAGTCAGAGCCACTATTGGGACTCATTAAATTTGAGTGAAGATTTGAGGCCCATTTAAAATTTTTTCTCTACATTTCCAAATGATCATAAAATGAGTCAGTTTGAATGGCCTAGTTAGAGAGAGGGTAAAATGGAGCCAGTTGATTTTCAAAGGGTAAGGCTTGGGAAATGTGTCCTACACCTTTCATTTAGCTTTGAAGTGTTCTGCAACTTTCAGAATTTAGTTTGGATCAGTTTATCAGGTACCCATTTCAAGGGGTGAGCTGAAAATGCATTTTAGGTGTAAATGCAGATATTATTGAGTAGCCTATTTTGAGTGCTTATATCTTTTGCCCTGTTGATAGTCATGATGAAATTAAAAGTGGATTTAATTCTATGCATAATTGTGAGTCAGCATGCAAATTTTAAAGGCTTTATGAATCCATTTTCTCAGTTTTCAAAGCTCAATCCGTTTGCAGTTGGTGTTGTTTGACAAGTCCCTGTTTCAGCTGCTAGTCGGAGCTCTATTTTGCATAAGTGTAAAAGTTGCCTCGGTGAATGTCATGATAGAATGTTTGTTCCAGGATATTGGTAATACAAATGACAAGCTATGTTTCAAATTTCAAGCTCTTTCCAATCCGTTTGATCGGTTTTCAAAAGGGTTTCTTGAGCCATCTATTTCAGTGATCCGTACTTTCATTGCCATATCAGTTAAAGTCGCTATTTTCATGAGCACACCATTTGCACCCAGTTAGGCTTTTGGGCAAACTGAGAATTCTAAGTTTTGATATGTACTTCAAGGTACCTATGCCTTAGATTTGAGGGTCTACGGAGATCGTTTGATATTTTTAAGAAAGGCATCATGAGTTGCTTGCGCATTGACTTCATCAGGTCTGCAGTGTCGACAAAGCCAATTTGTCATTTTTGACCATTAATATCTCTTCACTCTGGGTTCATCTTGGAAAACCATTTGGTAGAATTCATGTTTGCATATCAGAGTACACGCCTGTTAGTTTCCAAGGTCCAGAAAGGTGTTTTGACTGGTTTGAAAATAATGTCTTCGTGATTAAATGCAAAAATGTGGTGCAAGTGCCTGAAAGTTGCAAAACTCAGTTTGATGATCCGAAAATGGTGCCAATCGACTCCAAAGGTATGTTTAAGGTTCATGAGGCATTTCTAAGATTAGTTGCATGAAAACAATTTTTTTTTGAGTCAGACCCACTTTGGCACCCGACTAGCTCATGCTCGTGCATTGATTTTATTCGCAATTTGGTCTATTGAGAGCTTGATAGACTATAGTAGACTTGATCCTTGATCCTCAAGATCGAATTTGCATAGTGCTAAGTTTTCCGTGCAGTTGGCATGTGACTAAGGCATTTATAATCCTCAAGCAAATGCATTGATTGACATCTATGCAAATTATGGAGCATTAACAAAGTACATGAAAACTCTTAGCAAAAAAAGAAATTGGCATGAAGTTAATCTCCTCCCTACTGTGCATGGTGTTGAAAAAGTTTTAGAAACCATAAAACAAATTCATTTCCTGAGATGTGGCTGCAGACAAAAGAAGATTAATTAAACTCCAAGCATGTTCTCCCTCACAGATGGTGTGGTAGTTTTAGAGGCATTTTAAAACCTTAAACATTCATTTGGAAAGTGAGCCAATATTCTCTCCTGCGCAATGGCCAAGGGGCGATTATAAACTTTCAATGTGAATGCAAATAGTAGGTGTTAAAACTTGCAGCTCCTCCCCTGTGTGAAATGTTGAAGATGCTTCAGAAACTTTTAAGCAAGTGCAATTAGCAGCCAAAGCTCCTCCCACACAATAGGTAAAAGACAAGGTCTTCAAGAAAATCTTTTGGTAGGTGTAATGCCATCCCCTACGTGCTACAACATAATGTAAAGTGCAAAGTGCAATAGGTAATATGAATGATGAAAAGATCTTAGAAACTTCCCAGCATCTCCCCTTTGCGTGGTATGTTGTTTGGAGAGCATTAAAACATTTTTCAGTCAATGCATTTGGCAGGTGTGTGCCAAACTCCATGCCATCTACCAATGTCCTCCCTGTAGAATATGAATGGCCATTAAAACCCCAAGGCGATGTCTTTTAAAATAGACCTTTCAAACAAATGCATTTGGGCATGTAAATGGCTGTTTCTTCCTCCCTGCGTGAGGTGTGAAATGGGCGCAGATGAAGGTATTTAGCAAACACCATTGACAGCCATGAAAGAGACTAAGAAATTTCAAGCAAATGCACAGTCTTAGGCAGATACATTATCCCACATTGGTTGGGCGGGTGTTATTTTTGATATTTTTAAGTAACACTCCACACAAATATAATGTCAAAGCTAAAAGGCTTTTGACGGATGGTGTTGGTTGGGTGACCAAGCTGACCCCACTGGCATGAGGGCGCTTCCTGAGGTGACCAAGGAGGCTAACATGTGGCGACAAGGTGGACCCCATGCAGACACGGATCCTGAGGCAAGTTTTGTAGAGAAAGGGAAACTTAACTAGTGAGCAAGTTGCAGGAGATCTAACGACACGCATTGTTTTGTAGGGTAAAGATGTGCGAGAGTTAAGCATCACGAAGCAGCGAAAAGACTAAAGATCAAGCATGTACCATGAAGATCGATAGTGTGCACGATTTCGCGAAGCAGAGATGCTCACCGATTAAGCTTCGTGAAATGGCGAAGAGTTAAAGAGCATGCAAATTCAAGGAGATCTGATGGTGCGTGTGATTTCGTGACCCAAAGATGCACGTCCATTAGCCATCATGAAATGGTGAAAGATGACATGGCATACAGGGGCAGGTCTAGGTGGAGGTCTAGCTCGCAGGTCCCGTCTTGTGGCTCTATGGTGGTGGTGACGAGGTGTCATCTGAGGTGGTGCCTAGTGGACTCTATCAGCAAATCAGAGGCTGCCATGTGGCAGGGCATTAGGCCAAAAATCAAAGTTAAATATATAGTGCAAACTATATAAAAAATTGAAAAATTTAAATGATGGCCTGCATAAAGTGGATTAAATCGCTCAGAGGCTAATTTTTGCCCAAAATATCAAATATTATATACTATCGAAAAGCTCTCGGGATAAGGAATCGAATCATTCAGTTAGTTTTAATAGATATGGGATATTTTGAGAGCAGTTTCCATGGGAAGGGGGAAGAAAATGGATTTTAGTTAGAAAAGAAGACACTTGGCAAATTCTGATGAGATCTAATCTTTTTCCCCCTCTTCTTATTCCCATTTCTTCTCAGTTGTAGGGGTTCCAGAATTTTGGAGGAAGTGTTCCAAATTTCATGGCTTCCAGTTTTGAATTTCTTGACCCGAATTTGTAAAATTCTATGAATCTTTTCAAGGTTTAGAGGTTACATTGCAGGATGGCAGATTGTTTTCCAGTTGCAGATCTTACTTGTGTCAGGCATGAGTAAATTTCCCACAATATTGTCTCTAGGCATGTATTTCATTGTTATGAATTGAATCCTTAAGGAGGATGAGATTTGTCAATTTCAAGGAGATTGTGTGATTGTTTGTAGGTATCCTTCAATGAAGGTTTTAAACTCTGTAATCAGTCATGAATAATGGAATGTGTCCCAGATCTGATAATTCTTTGAATGAATTGAGAAATGCATTGGTATAAGGTATTGATGTAGGGATATTGTTTAAGGAAAACAAATTTGCAACTGTGATTTGCATTTTGCAGTTCTGTGTGTGACTCTATTACCCAATGAACAAGGCACGGTTTTTTGAAATATTTGGGGATAGTTTCAGATTAATTCAAAATTAAAGACAATCTATTTCCCTTTATGTTTAGGGGTCTTTGTTCTTTTCATTCCAAACTCTATTTTCATCTATGGTTTATACAGATCTAGCCAATCTGTAATGTGTTTCTAAATTGGGTGAGTTTGTGGAATGATTTATCTTTTTATTGTTGATGTAGTCATATGTCTATGATTGTTGTATTTAATGCATCAAAAGGGTGTCCCCCCCTAGGTCTAGTAGAACCTAAAGTGTAGGAGGATCAATTAGGGTCCTATGTTATGTTGTCCAAGTCATGATGTGTTCTATAGTGTGAAATTGGCCATTTCATAGAAGGATTGCAGGTGAACTTGGGTTAATCAGTTTTGATGAACAACACCCTGCTCACTGGATTGAATTTAGCAGTTAAGCATGGAATCAAAATTCTTAGTGTGTTTGGAGATTCAGAGTTGGTAGTATCTCAGATTAGAGAGAAATATGCTTCTAAAAATCTCAGGTTAAAGCAATACAGAAATGCAGTATGGGATACGATAGAACTATTTGGTACTTTCCAAATCAGTTGGATTGATAGGTCAAGGAATATAATGGAAAATTTCCTAGCGAATATTGCATTAAAGGAAAATGATGTAACACTGAACGTAGTATCAGAGGTAGAAATAAAAGTTAGACCCTCTATTCTTGACAATCTGTATAATTGGCAGATTTTCCAAGATGATGCCAATTTACTAAACTTCTTGCAATGTGTGGATCACTACCAAGATCAGGCTGTTAACTTTAATGACTTCGTGGAAAGGACTGATGGGAAAGAAAAATTGTTTGGACAAGAAATTATACAGTTAAAATCCAACAAATTGCCAAGAGTCTTGGTTGCATTAGAGAGGACTTTTAACGCATAGGATGAAATAAAAACAAAAGTGACTCCAACTAAGGGAAGCGATGTTGAGCAAGTTAATCTGGGGAATGAAGAATCCCTGAGGCATGTGTACATTGGGAAGAGGTTAACCCCTAAGATGAAGCAAGAGTTGGTGATATTGCTCAGGAAGCACAAACATGTGTTCACTTGGTCATATGATGAGCTTAAAGCCTACAGGAGGATTTATTCTAGTATGAAATATCACACAAACTAGATGCTAAGCCATTCAGGCAAAGACAAAAGCCCATTAATCCTACATTTTTACCCAAAATGAGAGAAGAAATAATTAAAATGAAGGATTCAAAAATAATTAAACCCTGTAGGTATTCTACATGGGTATCAAATTTGGTGCCTGTAATAAAAAAGAATGGGGATATCAGATTATGTGTGGATTTCATAAACCTAAATATATCATTATTGAAAGATAATTATCCTTTACCCAATATGGACATGACGTTGTAGAAAGTAACTGGATGTGAGTTGTTATCCTTGATGGATGGATTTTTTAGGTTATAATCAGGTAAAAGTCAAAGAAGTTAAACAGTACAAAACAACTTTTACAATGTCATGGGGTACTTATGTATATGCTAGAATGCCCTTCGGGTTGACTAATGCAGGAGTCACTTTCCAAAGGGCAATGGATGTAGCATTTGCAAAACTTATCGATGTAATCATGGTGATATATCAAGATGATATGACTGCCTATTCAAAAAGGCAGAGGACCATTGCACTCACTTGGATAAAATTTTCAAAAGGGCCTTGGAGTATGGGATATCACTCAACCCAAAGAAATGTCATTTTGGTGTTGAGGAAGGTAATCTCTTGGGGCACATTGTATCCAAAGAAGGGGTAAGAATTGATCCAGAAAGATTGGCAACAATCAATGAGGTCCCTATTCCAAAAACAATCAAGGCCATCCAATCATTCCTAGGACAAATAAACTTCGTCAGAAGATTTATTTTGAACTTTGTGGATATTGTAAAACCCATGGATCATATGCTGAAGAAAGGAGCTACAATAGATTGGATTGCTGATGTAGTGGATGTGTTTGTTGCCATTAAAAGGGCAATCACTGAGGCGTCTGTCCTGATATCACCAGACTTTGCTAAACCCTTCTTGATTTTTTATTTTGCTTCTCTTCACACCGTGGCAGTCGTGTTACTACAAAAGAATGCATATGGTCACGAGAAGCCTATTGCTTACTATAGAAAGTCTCTGTCACCCATGGAGGTAAAGTATGAGATAAATGAAAAACAAGCCTACGCATTGGTAAAAATGGTCAAACAATTTTGACCTTATCAGGTTGGTGCGGAGGTAATTGCCTATGTCCCTAATGCAGTGGTGAAAGACGTTCTTAGACAAACTGAAGTGACAGGGAGAAGGTGTAGATGGATTAACCAAATTCAGGAATTTAGTATTGATATTAAGATAACACAAGTTGTAAAGGGACATGGATTGGTCAAGTTCATAGCCGAAGAAGACATGGAAGAGGCTCAAGTAAATGGAGTAGGGTTGGAAGAAACTAACCTTAGTATTGAAAATACATCTTGGTAAGCAAACATAGTATATTACTTAAAGCACATGAAATGTCCCGATGGTATGAATGACACCCAGAAGAGGACTCTGAAGCTACAGTCAGCCAAATATGTGATAGTCGATGGAGATCTGTATTGGAAGAATAGGGACATAATCTTGTTACTTTTCTTGGATGGGTCTCAGGCTAAAAAGGTATTGAAGGAAGTACATAATGGACTATGTGGAGGACATTTCTCTACCAAAACCACTACTCACAGGATACTAAGGGCAGGGTAGTACTGGCCACATGTTTTTAATAATTCTTATAAATATGTTAGGAAGTGTGAGGCGTGCCAGAAGTTTTCAGGGAAAATTAAATACCAAGGGGCATTGCCTCTAAGACCTATGCATGTGGAAGAACCTTTCCAACAATGGGGCCTAAATTTAATTGGACAGATAACAAATCATTCGAGTGGAGGGCACAGGTGGATATTGGTGGCCATTGACTACCTTACTAAATGGGTAGAGGCAATCCCTACCAAACAAGCTACTAGTAGGGTGGTGATTAAATTCATGATGGAGAACATTATTACCAGGTTTGGTGTCCCTGCAAGAATAATTACTGATAACAGTATGTGCTTTAGATCCGAAGAACTTGATACTTTCTATGAGGAATATGACATTAAGGTATCACACTCACCCCCATACAATCCTCAGGCCAATGGACAGGCAAAATCTAGTAATAAAAACATTCTTAAGATCATTAAGAAAATACTTGGACATAACAAAAGGGCTTGGGATTCAAAGTTGAATTTAGCACTTTGGGCAAATAGAATTACAGTAAAAAAATCTATGGGAAAGTCTCCATTTGAATTAGTGTATGGAAAACAAGCCACATTTCCTCTTGACAACCTGCTACCAGTCCATAAATTCA
Organism: Cryptomeria japonica; assembly: GCF_030272615.1. Classification (NCBI taxonomy): domain Eukaryota; kingdom Viridiplantae; phylum Streptophyta; class Pinopsida; order Cupressales; family Cupressaceae; genus Cryptomeria; species Cryptomeria japonica. Next base: position 596,302,983 of record NC_081415.1, on the reverse strand, counting down.
TGATTCAAGAAGGAATCGGTAATGTTCATCCTCTACAGGAGAGGTTTGAACAATTGGTTGAGTTAGATGAGGTTAGAACCGAAGCACAGAAGTGAAATATCAAGGCCAAAAGGCAAATGAAGAGGTTATATGACAAAAAGGCCTGGGACCAAAAATTTGAGGAAGGAGATTGGGTTTTAATGTGGGATGCCAAAAATCAAGACAAGGGAAAGCATGGGAAGTTTGAAGCCTTATGGTTAGGACCATACATAATTATAGGAAAAGTAGGAGAGGATTCCTATTTTTTACAGAGTGCTACAGGAGAAATCTAGGAATTGCCAGTACATGGAAAGTTCCTAAAAAAAATCTTTTCTTGAATAACAAGATGTTTTCCATGTACAGTAGATTAGGATCCATTTTTTGTATATACCGTGGCCTTTTCATTTGTATGTTTTCCTTAAACCAAAGATGTTGGATTCTTGAAGGTACTCGTAGCATACCCCCATCCCCAGATAGAGCCATTGTTGGAACCTTAAATTCTGGTAAATTTAGGGTCCCATGAGTAGAATGATTCTATGAACACTTCTAAAATACATCCACAAATCTTGATTGAATAAATTTGTAGTCCATCAAGAACCTCAAATATTATGGTTTATATGCCTTCTACACCTTTGATTCAGTTCCTATGAAATCTGCTGAGTAGCACATAAACTTATGTATTCAAGAAATAAATCATATCTTGCAAAGAAAATAAAAGTTGACTTATCAGCATAAGTTACCCCAATAAGATCGCCTGATGAGAAAAGGGGTGCATGTTGATCGGTACAACTTATACCAATGAATCTGATGGTGGTTTCCTAGGGTGTAAATGACAGGAAAGGGCTCAATGAGTTACACCAATGAGGATGGTCCAGCTGGGCTCAAGGAAGGAAACTTGAGCGGATTATGTTACCCCGAGGAATGTAAAATAGTGAGAAAGAGAAAAGAGAAGCCTACGAGATTCAAGCATAAGGTGTTATCCCACATTGGTTGTGGGGAGAGAATATTTTGCATTTAAGTGCAAAGCCACACACAATGATAGTGTCAAAAGAAAAATAGGTTTTTCCATGAAGGAAGCTTGGCGATCCAATGGACCCCACATGTGCACACATCCCAAGAAAACAAAAGTTTTACAGACTGGCAAGGATGAGAGATAAAGGTCGAGCAAGTTGGGCAGATCAGACGGTGATCATGGATAATCCAATGACAGTCGCTATGACGCAAGGAGAAACAACTCGCTAGATACTGTCGTGACTTGGCACCAAGGGGGGGCCCAGGTCCAGTGGCAGGTCCATGTGGCGAATAGGTGGATCTGCGAGTCAAGTAAAAGGTGACACATGGTAGGGAATCAAAGAAAACTGAGAGATTTCCATTGATAACTTATTATCAATCAAACATAAGAGATCAAAGGAAGGTTTTCTTTTTTCACCGAAAGGGGGAATTTCATCGATACTGGTACAAGGGCTGGATAGTGAAACTATTTCGATGGACTTCTAACATTGATAAAACAATGGAGAGACTTGGTGAGGAAAGGATTTCATCGAAAGAAAGATTTCAATGAAATATTACATTGACATGGACACCTGAAGTAAAGCTTCACCAAAGATGAAGATATCGATGAGATCGAGAGATGTGCTAGTGATGATGTCAGTTTCACCAAAGTAAAGAATGACTATTGATGGAATATGATATTTCGGAGAAACATAAGGTTATCGACAGAACTTTTACCGATGTCAAATCGAGTGGAACACATGTTAAAAAGTCATTTGGTCATTGGAGATCACCATTTTGCACTATCCCAATACCCGATGAGTTAGGCGATATGGGAAATGTTATCAAAAAACAACAAAACAACAAAGTCATCGGATCATCGACAGGCATGAAAAAGAGTCATCCTAATTCCTGATGGGATTGAAATTAAAGAAGATGATATAATTGGTGTAATGCACATTATCAGGAAGAGGTAAAATAGTCATTCCGATACCCGATGGATAGAAGAGGAAGACATATGCTGATAGATGGGAAAATCAGAAAGGAACCCATGTTGTCGGGCCATTGGGGAAACATAAATCGAGTCATTTTGATGCCCGCAGAGATGACCGACAAGGGAAGCAAGGTGTGGATCACGAAGAAAGATTTATCAGGGTAACGTGCATCATCAAAGAAACATTTTTGGAGTTGTGCTGATGCTCGATGGGCAGAATGCCATAGAGGGATAGAAGGTGGATGTATCAGAATAACTTATTTTGATGGACATAAAAGGAAAAGTAAAACCCAACCAAGGGAGGATTCATCAGGATGACTTGGTCCATCAAAATCGAGATGAATATGTTGTGTTGATTCCTAATGGAATGATTAGGGAGACCTACGTTGATAAAGTAAAAAGGACTTCGGATTGAAATATTCAAAGGGACGAAACCCGAAGGTGCTGCACTAATGATAAACATGTTGGGATTAATTAAATGCTTCCAATGGTTAATAAAATATAATCAGACATCCCAAAGGATGTACCTCTTTGGGAAGGCATCTTTTGGTCTCATATATATATTAAAACTTTTGTAAGAAGAGGAGATTAGAAGAAATTTTTTTAGAATAATAACTTTTGAGACATTTTGTACTTATAGAAACTCATATCGATATAATCAGTTGCATTTCTTTCTATAGTGTTATAGATTAATGCTTTCCTATAGGTAGTTCTTTTGTGGTATTATCTCAGAAAGATAAGGTTACTTTTAAATCTTCATAGTGAAGTTTATTTCCTTCTTGTTATCAGTTTGAATAAAGAAGTGCCTATGAAATATAATTGTTCCCTGTATTTCTTCCCTGAATGGTCTCCTAGGATAGGGGTTAAACTCATTTAGGCAAACTATTGCAAAATTTGATTAAAACAAATCTATTGGAGGAAGGATAACTGACAGATTCATCTGGAGGGTGGGTTTAAACATTGTCCCATAAGAGTTACACATTAAGTCCCTATGGAAATTTAGACTCTGTAGCCCAAAAGGAGGTAAGGCACTGATCATTTGAGAGAAACAACCTTTTCAGATTAATTACACTTTACTTTCAAGCATAGAATAGTTTCTATTAGGATATCAAGTAGGGATAGGTGTAACATAGACATTTAGATTTATAGAATAGATAACAAAGACCGAATAGCTTCCATTAAACGACAATCTTGAACTCATCTGCTATATCTCTATCCTAGAACCCAATGCCATTTTGAGGTAGGAGTCAAGCTTGAGTAAAATCACACAATCTGCTATAAATAGCACTAAGCGAACAACTAGTGAATAGGTACACCCGCCTAGGTCTTGCAAAGCCTAAAGTGAGAGAGTTAATAACTCTATAATTGAACAAGTCAGTTGGGGAATTTAAAGATAGAATTTAGCATATTCTTAGAATCCTCCAATTTGCTGATTTGAGATCCAACACAGTACATAAATCATTCTATATCATATGACAGGGAATTGATAGTGGAAATGATCATAACTGAATTGGTAATGCTTCAACCGATACAGGAAGATGAGATAGTTACATTGGCACAATCAAAAAAATTCAACTGTGATTGATGATCAGAGTAGTGAACCTGAAGTTCAAAAGACACCAAGGTATGTAAGATTAAATCATTCTGAAGATCAAATTATTGGAGATAGAAACAAGGGAGTTATGACAAGAAGAAAACTGGCAAATGAAGAGGTATGTCTTCTTTCTCAAGTTGAACCGACAACTGTTATTGAACTTTTTAAGGATAAACATTGGTTAAAGGCTATGGAAGATGAATTAGATCACATAGAGAAAAATGAAACTTGGTCGTTAGTTACCCGGCCTAAAAATAAGAATATTATTGGAACTAAATGGGTTTTTAGGAATAAATTGAATGAGGATGGTCAAGTTGTAAGGAACAAGGCTATAAGATTGGTTTGTAAAGGATATTCTCAAATGGAAGGAATTGACTATGGTAAGACATTTGCACCTATATCTAGAATTGAAGTTGTTAGACTATTTATTGACTATGTAGCTTATCAGAACTATAAGGTTTATCAAATGGATGTTAAATGTGCATTTTTTTGATGATGAGATTGAGGAAGAAGTTTACATTGAGAAACCTGATGGATTTTCACTGACAGATGATAAAGATATGGTTTGCAGATTGGAGAAAGCTTTATATGGTTTGAAACAGGCTCCTAGAGCTTGGCATGCAAGGTTGGATACATATCTTTTGAAGCTTGGTTTTACTAAAGGTAGTGCTGATAGTAATATATATTATAAGATCACTAATAATAATATTCTAATTATTGAAGTTTTTGTTGATGATATCATTTTTGGAGGAAAAGATAAACTATGCATAGAATTTGCTAACAACATGAAAAATGAAATTGAAATGTCCATGATTGGTGAGATGAAATTTTTCTTGGGTTTGCAGATTACTGAAATTGACAAAGGGATTTTTATATGTCAAAACTAAGTATCTGAGGGAATTGTCGAAGAAGTTTAGTATGGAAAATTCCAAACTGGTATGTACTCCTATGGCTACAAGTGAGAAATTATCTATCAAGGATACTTCTAGACCAATAAATTCGATAAGGTATAAGTCTATGATTGGTGGTCTATTATATCTAACTCAGACTAGA